>NW_023366882.1:157500-217500 GCF_902167145.1 Zea mays
TCGGTTGCTACAATTTTGCCTACCGGAAAACCGCAAAGTTTCCTGTAATCAGCTACCGAAGCAAATGGCCGGCAGGCTGGAAATCAGAATGGTTCTATGTCAAGGTTGATGAGGACAAGGAGAAGCTTGTGCAAAGTCCACTCGAGCTAACTTTCGGAGAAACCCGACCCCACTGCAACATGACACCAGAGGGTCAAACTCAACGGGCAATGGATGAATTCAGAATCATTGCAGAGCATATTGGTACCAGGGATCTGGTTCAAGAATTCTTAGCATTCAAAGTCTTCCCTACTCTGAAAAAATGGGAAATGCCAAAGTTAAAGGGGGAGAAGAAGGAAGGGGATCTTGTCCGGCTTCCTTACCACTTCAAATTCAAGAAATATTTTAAGAAGCCCTGCCAAGAGTGGCTGGATACAGTTGAGGTGATGTGTAATGAAATTCTTGGAAATTATTCGAAAAAAGAAGATCAACTGATGACAGCAGCCTTCGGCACCCGTCCGAAGCGAAGGCTGAACCGAGTGCTTGATGCACTGGGTTTCGAATATCCTGATTATGCGCAGCTGAACAAGGGTGCTGAGGGCCAGAGAAGAAAAAGAGCGGCCGAAGCTTTAAACAAGGATGAAGAACAACCACCAAAAAAGAAGAAAATTGTCAAGAGAAAAATATCAACTCCAAAGCGAAAACTATCCGAAGAAGAGGGGACCCCCACACCACCTTCTACTAGCGACGTGGAGGAAATTCTAAAGGTAATGACTGAACCCATGCCCACGAAGCTAAGTCCATTAGGGCCTCGACTGACGAAGCTTTTTCAAAAGGTGGCGGAGCCGGAAAAAACGAAGATAGCCAAAGCGAAAAGGCAAAGAATTATTGCCGTAACAGAAGTTATTGACAAGACGCCACCGAGGGCGTCAATTCAGAAAACACCAGCTGTTGAGGGCACAGAAAATGTCGAAGTCGCACCTTCGGAGGTCGCGGCTACCGAAGCCGCTACAGCCGAAGATGTAAACTTAGAATCTACTATTGAAGACATCAACAAAATTTTAACAGACATGGCTGCAGAAGAAGCTGCCACCACTGCTGAAGAAACCATGGCCACAGTGCCTGGGAAAGGGAAAGAAATAGCCGAAGACACTTCGGACGACGAAGCCTACTCATTTCAAAATTTAGTCGGGCAAAAACTGTCGAAGGCCGAAAAAGAAGAGCTTAAGGAATACGCCAAATCTTGCGGATACAAGCCAGGAGCTCTTCTATTTGGAGGCATTGATGATGAAAAACTGGGCTGCATCCGGGACTCAGCTGGGGCTAAGGTCATCGGTACTCTATCAAAGAGTATCGGTTTTCCGAAACTAGAGACAGACATCAGCCGCTACCGACGACAACATATCGTCGGCAGCTTATTTTATTCAAATTTCAAGGTAAACATCCTTCTCTCTAACTTCTATTGTTTTTTAATAATGGCAATATTCTTTAACGAAGGTTGTTTATTTGCAGAGCATGCTTCTAAGCAAAGCTTTGAGGATGCAGCAAGATCTAGAAGATAAGAAGCACGAAGCTATAATTGAAAATTTAGAGAGCAAGATAAAAGAACAATCAGCTATTATTGAAAAGAAAGACTTCGAACTTCAATCAACCGAAGGCTTGCTGGCAGAGACTGAAGCCAAAGTAGCAGAATTGAATTCGAAGCTTCTCTGCCAATCAAAACAATTTGAACAAGAGAAGCTAAAACTTGACTCGAAACTTGAAGCCGAAGTCCAAGCCAACTCAAATTTGAAGAAATCATTAACAAGCCTTCAGGATAAATGTTTGAATTTTAGCAACAATTGTATCCAACAACTAAAGAAGATCTTTTACTCAGTTGGAGCCAGCAGCGGGAAATTTACCCCTTCGGATGAAGATTTACCAAAAGCCTTCGATCATATCGAAGCTGAAATTGAAGAACTTGACGAAGTTATAGCTGGGCACGGTGACTTCTGTGCCTGGGTAGCTTCTCGGGGTACTGCTGCAGCATTCCTGAAGGCTGGCTGCGAGCATGGAAAGATTGTCAACAGGCCCAACTTCGCCCTGTCTCCATCAATTCTCGACGACATTCCTGACCTCGCCCGGAGCATCTCAAATAGATTCATAAAAATGATATGGACAAAAGGCGGGCGAGAGAAGGCTGGGGACGAAGCTCGAAGTCATCTTGAACCAGTAAGAAATCATACTTTGTACTTACCTCCTCCTTCACACTTGATTTTTACTCGGGATACCTTGATTCATGTAGGATGACGAAGCTGAAGGTGATACTTAAAGGATATGCCGCCGAAGCAGAAACCTGACGAAGATTATTAGGAGTAGACTAGAAAAAACTCAGGAGAATTTGTAACAACTTTTTGTAAATACAATTAATCTATTCTCAAGGAACTTTGTTCATACCTTGTAATATATTCTTACCCTTTTATTGAGACGCTTTGATGTGGACGAAATCAGTATTTTGAGCCGAAGGCGAAAAAACACCTTCCCTTCTTTTCGGACACAACGAAGCATAAAAGACCATTTCTTCTTTTTGCCAAAGCTTTTCTTTTTTGTACATGACGAAACATAAAAGACCGCTTCTTCCTCTTGCCGAAGCTTTTTCTTTTTTGTACATGACGAAACATAAAAGACCGCTTCTTCCTCTTGCCGAAGCTTTTTCTTTTTTGTACATAACGGAACATAAAAGACCACTTCTTCCTTTTGCCGAAGCAACCACTTAGGAACACAAATGCTATGAATGAATGCTTATGAATGCAAATGCTATGATGTAATGTGCGAATGAATGTCCAAAGCATATAACCGAAGCCACACTCAACCATTATTTCCTTGGAATCAACCACACATCAGCTCTGCATTCCCTTAGGAACGACTTTGGAGCTTCCTCGTCTTTTACTTAGACGGTATAAACTCTGCATTCCCTTAGGAACGTCTTTGGAGTTTCTTCGCCTTTTACTTAGGCGGTATAAGCTCTGCATTCCCTTAGGAACGTCTTTGGAGCTTCTTCGTCTTTTACTTAGACGGTATAAACTCTGCATTCCCTTAGGAACGTCTTTGGAGTTTCTTCGCCTTTTACTTAGGCGGTATAAGCTCTGCATTCCCTTAGGAACGTCTTTGGAGCTTCTTCTCTTTTTTCTTTTTCAGTTTCTGCACTCGATGGTGCGTTCTCAGCTGTTACATTTACATTTTTTGGGGGATTTTGCTCTTATAAGACTAAAAAAGGAAATTACACATGATGGCCCCATTAAAAACCTTTCTCCCCCTTCGGAAAGGAAAAGGGTGCCATGAAAAAGAAAAGAAAAAACATAAAAAATTACATCATGTTATACATAGTATCGCCGAAGCTCATCCGCATTCCAAGACCTTGGAATTTCGTTGCCATCCATGTCCTTCAATCTGTACGATCCAGGCCTTGACGAAGATACTACTAAGAATGGTCCTTCCCATTTCAACTGTAGCTTACCCACTGTATCTGGGTTAGCCACTCTCCGAAGCACCAAGTGTCCCGGCTCAATATTTTTTAGCCGGACTTTTCTATCTCGCCATTTAACTGTTTCAGCCTGATATTTATTGATATTCTCCACGGCCTGAAGCCTGATCCCTTCTAAAGCATCCTTTTCCACAAGGCAAGCATCTTCGGGACCTGATTCTGCCGAAGCTACTACTCTTATTGATCCAGCTTTTGCTTCCTCCGGAGTTATTGCTTCGTCACCGAATAATAATTTGAATGGGGTAAAGCCTGTAGACCTTGATGTTGTTGTATTGTGGCTCCACACCACTTTGATTAACTGATCTGGCCACTTTCCCCTGGGTTGATTGAAGATTAACTTCATTATTCCTGTCATTATAATGCCGTTGGCCCTTTCAACGAGCCCATTTGACTCCGGATGCCTGACTGATGCGAAATGGATCTTCGTTCCAATTTGATCACAGAAATTTCTGAAAGCTTCGGAGTCAAACTGCGTTCCATTATCTACAGTGATTGCCTTCGGTACCCCGAAGCGACAGACAATATTCTGCCAGAAAAACTTTTGGACAGTGGCCGAAGTTATTGTGGCCAATGGCTTCGCCTCAATCCACTTGGAAAAATACTCCACAGCCACTATAACATATTTTAGATTCCCTTGAGCCGGTGGTAATGGACCCAACAAGTCAAGGCCCCACCTTTGCAATGGCCAGATGGGTTGTATCAGCTGTGTCAAAGACGAAGGTTGTTTTTGATCTCTTGCACATTTCTGACAACCTTCGCACTTTTGCACTAACTCCGCCGCATCCGAAGCTGCCTTCGGCCAATAAAACCCTTGGCGGAAGACTTTCCCAAGTAATGGCCTGGATCCGATGTGGGATCCACACAGGCCTGCATGTATCTCTTTCATCAACTCTATACCTTCGGCTCTAGATAAGCACTTGAGCAGCGGAGCGCAAACTCCATGTTTGTATAATTCCCCTTCTATCATGACATACGGACGAGCTCTTGCCTCTATTCTTTTATTGTAAGCTTCGTCATCTGAAAGGAACTTACCCTGAAGGTAAGAGATTATTTCAGTTCTCCAATCTTCGCTGTAAACAGGAGATATGTTGAGGACTGCTCTTTCAAGGAGCTCCACTGAAGGTGCCTTTATTGTTTCGAAGAACACATCCGAAGGTAACGGCAGCCCCTGTGCCGCAGACTTAGCTAGCAAATCAGCATGCTCATTTTGTCCTCGAGGAATATTCTTGACAGAGAATCCTTCGAAGGATGCTTCGATCCTTCGGACCGTATCTAGATATTTTTCAAGCTTCGGATCTTTAGCCTTGCAACTTTTGTCAACATGACCCGAAACCACCTGGGAATCAGTTTTAAGAATTGCCCTTCTGATTCCCATTGCCTTTAATTTCCGAAGGCCCAGAAGCAGGGCTTCGTACTCAGCAATATTGTTCGTGCAGCTGAAATCAAGTCTTGCTGCATAACAAGTTTTGACCTTGGATGGTGAAACCAACACAGCAGCTGCACCTGCTCCGAAGATTCCCCAAGAGCCATCACAAAACACTGTCCACACTTCGGCATCTTTATTTGCTTCTTCATCCTGAGCCCCTGGCGTCCAGTCGGCAATGAAATCTTCCAATGCTTGAGACTGGATCGAAGATCTATGCACATAATCAATGTAAAATTCGTTGAGCTCTGCAGCCCATTTCCCAATCCGTCCAGTAGCTTCTCTATTTCTCATTATATCCTTCAACGGCTGCGAAGAAGGAACAATGATATTGTATGCCTGAAAATAATGCCGAAGCTTCCTGGATGCCATTAAAACGGCATATAATACCTTCTCCAGCTCTGTATAATTTTTCTTTGAGACACTAAGGACCTCAGATACAAAATACACTGGAACTTGCTTCTTGAGCTGGCCATAAAGCTTCTCCTGGACAAGCGCCGCACTTACTGCTGAGTGCGAAGCTGCCACATATAACAACAGAGGAGCCCCTGGCGTTGGCGGAGTTAATGTTGTGAGATCTATCAAGTATTGCTTCAACTCTTCGAAGGCTTTTTGTTGACTTGGGCCCCATTGAAAGACTTCGGCTGACTTCAGCACCTCGAAAAATGGTAAGTTTCTTTCTGCTGATCTGGATATAAATCTGTTGAGAGATGCCAGCCTTCCTGTCAATCTTTGGGCCCCTTTTCTTGTAGTTGGTGGCTCCATTCGAAGTATAGCTTCGATTTTATTTGGATTAGCTTCGATTCCCTTTGTTGAAACCAAGCATCCAAGAAATTTACCCTTCTTTACTCCGAAGACACATTTCTCTGGATTCAGCTTCAAACCAGCTTGTCTGAAGCTGGCGAAGGTCTCCTGCAGATCAACAATATGATTTTCCTGCTTCGTGCTTTTGACGATAATATCATCAACATAGGTCAACACATTTCTGCCTATTTGAGACTGAAGAACCTTCGCAGTCATTCTGCTGAAACTTCCTCCAGCGTTTTTGAGCCCCTCAGGCATCCGAAGATAGCAATACGTGCCACTTGGAGTTATGAAGCTAGTTTTCGGCTCATCTTCCTTTTTCATCCAGATTTGATGATATCCTGAGTAACAGTCCAAGAGACTCATGAGCTCTGAAGAAGCTGCTGCATCGACTAGAGAGTCTATCCTTGGCAACGGGAATTCGTCCTTCGGACAAGCCTTGTTGAGATCTGTGAAATCGATACACATTCTCCACTTGCCATTGGCCTTCTTCACCATAACAGTGTTAGCTAGCCACTCTGGATACTTCACTTCTCTGATAACTCCTGCACTGAGGAGTCTTTTTACTTCATTGCGAGCCCCTTCGGCCTTGTCATCAGACATTTTCCGAAGCCTCTGCTTTCGGGGTCTGAAGGATGGGTCAACATTGAGCGAATGTTCAATAACATCCCGATTTACTCCACAGAGATCATTAGCCGACCATGCAAAAACATCTTTGTTGTTGAATAAAAACCTTATCAAGGTTTTCTCCTGGTCTTCAGATAATTGCGAGCCCAACAGCACCTTCTGCTCTGCTATGTCCTCACACAATAGCATGGGCTTCGGCTGATCTGCTGAAGCTGCCTTCTCCCTTCTGAATTTGTACTGTTCACAAGCTTCAGTTCCATCTATATTATGGATTGCCTTGGAGTCGGTCCAGCTTCCTTCGGCCCTTCTAGCAGCTTCCTGGCTTCCATGGATAGCAATAGGCCCTTGGTCCAAAGGTATCTTCATGCAAAGATAGGCAGGATGAAGGATTGCTTCGAAGGCATTAAGAGTACCACGACCAATAATTGCATTGTAAGGATATTCCATGTCAACAATGTCAAACACAACTTGCTCAGTTCTAGTGTTGTTGATGAATCCGAAGGTTACTGACATGGTGATCTTGCCCAGTGCTACAATCTGTCTTCCTCCGAAGCCACAAAGAGGATGTGTAGCATCATGAATCTTATCTTCTGGCTCTTGCATTTGTCTGAAGGCTTTAGCAAATATGATGTCAGCTGCACTGCCTGTATCGACCAAGACATTGTGAACCAGAAATCCTTTGATAACACAAGAGATAACCATGGCATCGTTGTGTGGGTAATCTTTGAGCTGAAGGTCCTCTTGAGAGAAGGTAATAGGAATGTGAGACCATCTTGATTTGATGAAGGGTCCTTGCACCCCAACATGCTGTACTCTTCTCTGCGCTTCCTTCTTCTGCTTCTTGTTAGCTGGCTCTGAGGACGAGCCACCTGTGATCGGGAGCACCAGCTTCGGGTCCGAAGCAACTCCAGCTTGATTGTTGAACGAAGCCATCAGCTCAGAAAAGTGGAAGTGAGTTCACCGGAGGTGGGCGCCAATGTTGGGGACTTGTTCTCAAATGCTAAGAGTTAAGAACAAGGCAACATAAAAAGTGTTAAGTGTTAAAGTCCTTCGTCCTTCGAAGCATTATGTCCCTTCGGGAAATAATGAGTTTCGGACGAAGGTCATAAGAGACATACCTTCGTAAACATAACAAGTAATGACGAAGGACTCATATAAAGCATGAAATATAATATAAGCATCATCATAGAATCATTTCTATTTTATTAACATGGAAAAATAGAAATGATTTCAAATTACAAATGTACCTTCGGTCCTGAGAGAAGGTAAAAAGTACAAGCGTGACGCAAAAGCAAATGCCAAGTCAGCGTGTGAACAGTACGGGGGTACTGTTCATCTATTTATAGACACAGGACGCAGCCTGTGACGAATTACAATTATGCCCTTTACAAAAGTTTACAACATTATCTTAGACCTCTATGGATAAAAAGGTCATTCTATCTTTATGTCGGTTTGCAACGCCGAAGCTCTATAAAAAGGAACCTTCGGCCATTTCCTGGGGACGATTTCAGCCGAAGCTGCTTCTTCACGCAAGACCTTCGGCGCAACGAAGCATGGACCCAACAGTCACTGTTTGATCTTTGCGGTCCACTGCGCAGCGAGTACAAGTTACTGCCCGCCTGGTGTAAAAACCCTGCCGCTTCGCCTTCTTACCTGCAGCACTATATAAACAGACGAGTAGGTGTGAAGTTACCACAGCATTTACTGCTATTTGCACTGTTTTGCTGCCAAAATTTTTAACCATCACCGAAGCTTGTTTGTCAGATTTGAACGAAGCTCTATCTTGAAGCCTGCTTCGGAGAAAAAAGTATCAAAGTTTCACAAGTTCATAATTAAATGGCCAGAGTTCGCTCTACAGCTAGGGTTGAGCGTGAGGGGGACGAAACTGAAGCTTCGGAGACTGTGCCCATCTCCGAAGCGATGCAGCGCTCCGGACTGGTGACTGCGGAAGAAATGCCTGCTGCCGAAGCAAACCCGACAGCTGCCGAAGGAGAAGGGAACATTGAAGAAACCGACTCCGAAGATGACTACCGTATTGCCATGCCCAGCAAACCCAGCCACCTAGACTTCGGAAAATCGTCTGTTTCAAAGGTTGATCTCGCCAAGATGGTGAAAGCAGGTTTTTTCAGTGAAGATCAGAAGAAGCTACTTCGCTTCGGGGGAGAAGAGACCACCCCGAAGCCAGAGAAGGACGAGGTTGTCATCTTCAAAAGCTTTTTAAAGGCTGGGCTAAGATTCCCTGTTCACGAGATTGTTGCGGAGATATTGAAGAGGTTTGGCATCTACCTTCACCAGTTAACTCCTAACGCTATCGTTAGGCTTAGCGTTTATATTTGGGCCCTCCGAAGCCAAGCAGTGGAGCCTTTTGCTGACAGTTTCTGTCGAGTTCATGAATTGCATTATCAAACAAAGGCCAGAAAAGATGGGCTTCATGAAAACTTCGGTTGCTACAATTTTGCCTACCGGAAAACCGCAAAGTTTCCTGTAATCAGCTACCGAAGCAAATGGCCGGCAGGCTGGAAATCAGAATGGTTCTATGTCAAGGTTGATGAGGACAAGGAGAAGCTTGTGCAAAGTCCACTCGAGCTAACTTTCGGAGAAACCCGACCCCACTGCAACATGACACCAGAGGGTCAAACTCAACGGGCAATGGATGAATTCAGAATCATTGCAGAGCATATTGGTACCAGGGATCTGGTTCAAGAATTCTTAGCATTCAAAGTCTTCCCTACTCTGAAAAAATGGGAAATGCCAAAGTTAAAGGGGGAGAAGAAGGAAGGGGATCTTGTCCGGCTTCCTTACCACTTCAAATTCAAGAAATATTTTAAGAAGCCCTGCCAAGAGTGGCTGGATACAGTTGAGGTGATGTGTAATGAAATTCTTGGAAATTATTCGAAAAAAGAAGATCAACTGATGACAGCAGCCTTCGGCACCCGTCCGAAGCGAAGGCTGAACCGAGTGCTTGATGCACTGGGTTTCGAATATCCTGATTATGCGCAGCTGAACAAGGGTGCTGAGGGCCAGAGAAGAAAAAGAGCGGCCGAAGCTTTAAACAAGGATGAAGAACAACCACCAAAAAAGAAGAAAATTGTCAAGAGAAAAATATCAACTCCAAAGCGAAAACTATCCGAAGAAGAGGGGACCCCCACACCACCTTCTACTAGCGACGTGGAGGAAATTCTAAAGGTAATGTCTGAACCCATGCCCACGAAGCTAAGTCCATTAGGGCCTCGACTGACGAAGCTTTTTCAAAAGGTGGCGGAGCCGGAAAAAACGAAGATAGCCAAAGCGAAAAGGCAAAGAATTATTGCCGTAACAGAAGTTATTGACAAGACGCCACCGAGGGCGTCAATTCAGAAAACACCAGCTGTTGAGGGCACAGAAAATGTCGAAGTCGCATCTTCGGAGGTCGCGGCTACCGAAGCCGCTACAGCCGAAGATGTAAACTTAGAATCTACTATTGAAGACATCAACAAAATTTTAACAGACATGGCTGCAGAAGAAGCTGCCACCACTGCTGAAGAAACCATGGCCACAGTGCCTGGGAAAGGGAAAGAAATAGCCGAAGACACTTCGGACGACGAAGCCTACTCATTTCAAAATTTAGTCGGGCAAAAACTGTCGAAGGCCGAAAAAGAAGAGCTTAAGGAATACGCCAAATCTTGCGGATACAAGCCAGGAGCTCTTCTATTTGGAGGCATTGATGATGAAAAACTGGGCTGCATCCGGGACTCAGCTGGGGCTAAGGTCATCGGTACTCTATCAAAGAGTATCGGTTTTCCGAAACTAGAGACAGACATCAGCCGCTACCGACGACAACATATCGTCGGCAGCTTATTTTATTCAAATTTCAAGGTAAACATCCTTCTCTCTAACTTCTATTGTTTTTTAATAATGGCAACATTCTTTAACGAAGGTTGTTTATTTGCAGAGCATGCTTCTAAGCAAAGCTTTGAGGATGCAGCAAGATCTAGAAGATAAGAAGCACGAAGCTATAATTGAAAATTTAGAGAGCAAGATAAAAGAACAATCAGCTATTATTGAAAAGAAAGACTTCGAACTTCAATCAACCGAAGGCTTGCTGGCAGAGACTGAAGCCAAAGTAGCAGAATTGAATTCGAAGCTTCTCTGCCAATCAAAACAATTTGAACAAGAGAAGCTAAAACTTGACTCGAAACTTGAAGCCGAAGTCCAAGCCAACTCAAATTTGAAGAAATCATTAACAAGCCTTCAGGATAAATGTTTGAATTTTAGCAACAATTGTATCTAACAACTAAAGAAGATCTTTTACTCAGTTGGAGCCAGCAGCGGGAAATTTACCCCTTCGGATGAAGATTTACCAAAAGCCTTCGATCATATCGAAGCTGAAATTGAAGAACTTGACGAAGTTATAGCTGGGCACGGTGACTTCTGTGCCTGGGTAGCTTCTCGGGGTACTGCTGCAGCATTCCTGAAGGCTGGCTGCGAGCATGGAAAGATTGTCAACAGGCCCAACTTCGCCCTGTCTCCATCAATTCTCGACGACATTCCTGACCTCGCCCGGAGCATCTCAAATAGATTCATAAAAATGATATGGACAAAAGGCGGGCGAGAGAAGGCTGGGGACGAAGCTCGAAGTCATCTTGAACCAGTAAGAAATCATACTTTGTACTTACCTCCTCCTTCACACTTGATTTTTACTCGGGATACCTTGATTCATGTAGGATGACGAAGCTGAAGGTGATACTTAAAGGATATGCCGCCGAAGCAGAAACCTGACGAAGATTATTAGGAGTAGACTAGAAAAAACTCAGGAGAATTTGTAACAACTTTTTGTAAATACAATTAATCTATTCTCAAGGAACTTTGTTCATACCTTGTAATATATTCTTACCCTTTTATTGAGACGCTTTGATGTGGACGAAATCAGTATTTTGAGCCGAAGGCGAAAAAACACCTTCCCTTCTTTTCGGACACAACGAAGCATAAAAGACCATTTCTTCTTTTTGCCAAAGCTTTTCTTTTTTGTACATGACGAAACATAAAAGACCGCTTCTTCCTCTTGCCGAAGCTTTTTCTTTTTTGTACATGACGAAACATAAAAGACCGCTTCTTCCTCTTGCCGAAGCTTTTTCTTTTTTGTACATAACGGAACATAAAAGACCACTTCTTCCTTTTGCCGAAGCAACCACTTAGGAACACAAATGCTATGAATGAATGCTTATGAATGCAAATGCTATGATGTAATGTGCGAATGAATGTCCAAAGCATATAACCGAAGCCACACTCAACCATTATTTCCTTGGAATCAACCACACATCAGCTCTGCATTCCCTTAGGAACGACTTTGGAGCTTCCTCGTCTTTTACTTAGACGGTATAAACTCTGCATTCCCTTAGGAACGTCTTTGGAGTTTCTTCGCCTTTTACTTAGGCGGTATAAGCTCTGCATTCCCTTAGGAACGTCTTTGGAGCTTCTTCGTCTTTTACTTAGACGGTATAAACTCTGCATTCCCTTAGGAACGTCTTTGGAGCTTCTTCTCTTTTTTCTTTTTCAGTTTCTGCACTCGATGGTGCGTTCTCAGCTGTTACATTTACATTTTTTGGGGGATTTTGCTCTTATAAGACTAAAAAAGGAAATTACACATGATGGCCCCATTAAAAACCTTTCTCCCCCTTCGGAAAGGAAAAGGGTGCCATGAAAAAGAAAAGAAAAAACATAAAAAATTACATCATGTTATACATAGTATCGCCGAAGCTCATCCGCATTCCAAGACCTTGGAATTTCGTTGCCATCCATGTCCTTCAATCTGTACGATCCAGGCCTTGACGAAGATACTACTAAGAATGGTCCTTCCCATTTCAACTGTAGCTTACCCACTGTATCTGGGTTAGCCACTCTCCGAAGCACCAAGTGTCCCGGCTCAATATTTTTTAGCCGGACTTTTCTATCTCGCCATTTAACTGTTTCAGCCTGATATTTATTGATATTCTCCACGGCCTGAAGCCTGATCCCTTCTAAAGCATCCTTTTCCACAAGGCAAGCATCTTCGGGACCTGATTCTGCCGAAGCTACTACTCTTATTGATCCAGCTTTTGCTTCCTCCGGAGTTATTGCTTCGTCACCGAATAATAATTTGAATGGGGTAAAGCCTGTAGACCTTGATGTTGTTGTATTGTGGCTCCACACCACTTTGATTAACTGATCTGGCCACTTTCCCCTGGGTTGATTGAAGATTAACTTCATTATTCCTGTCATTATAATGCCGTTGGCCCTTTCAACGAGCCCATTTGACTCCGGATGCCTGACTGATGCGAAATGGATCTTCGTTCCAATTTGATCACAGAAATTTCTGAAAGCTTCGGAGTCAAACTGCGTTCCATTATCTACAGTGATTGCCTTCGGTACCCCGAAGCGACAGACAATATTCTGCCAGAAAAACTTTTGGACAGTGGCCGAAGTTATTGTGGCCAATGGCTTCGCCTCAATCCACTTGGAAAAATACTCCACAGCCACTATAACATATTTTAGATTCCCTTGAGCCGGTGGTAATGGACCCAACAAGTCAAGGCCCCACCTTTGCAATGGCCAGATGGGTTGTATCAGCTGTGTCAAAGACGAAGGTTGTTTTTGATCTCTTGCACATTTCTGACAACCTTCGCACTTTTGCACTAACTCCGCCGCATCCGAAGCTGCCTTCGGCCAATAAAACCCTTGGCGGAAGACTTTCCCAAGTAATGGCCTGGATCCGATGTGGGATCCACACAGGCCTGCATGTATCTCTTTCATCAACTCTATACCTTCGGCTCTAGATAAGCACTTGAGCAGCGGAGCGCAAACTCCATGTTTGTATAATTCCCCTTCTATCATGACATACGGACGAGCTCTTGCCTCTATTCTTTTATTGTAAGCTTCGTCATCTGAAAGGAACTTACCCTGAAGGTAAGAGATTATTTCAGTTCTCCAATCTTCGCTGTAAACAGGAGATATGTTGAGGACTGCTCTTTCAAGGAGCTCCACTGAAGGTGCCTTTATTGTTTCGAAGAACACATCCGAAGGTAACGGCAGCCCCTGTGCCGCAGACTTAGCTAGCAAATCAGCATGCTCATTTTGTCCTCGAGGAATATTCTTGACAGAGAATCCTTCGAAGGATGCTTCGATCCTTCGGACCGTATCTAGATATTTTTCAAGCTTCGGATCTTTAGCCTTGCAACTTTTGTCAACATGACCCGAAACCACCTGGGAATCAGTTTTAAGAATTGCCCTTCTGATTCCCATTGCCTTTAATTTCCGAAGGCCCAGAAGCAGGGCTTCGTACTCAGCAATATTGTTCGTGCAGCTGAAATCAAGTCTTGCTGCATAACAAGTTTTGACCTTGGATGGTGAAACCAACACAGCAGCTGCACCTGCTCCGAAGATTCCCCAAGAGCCATCACAAAACACTATCCACACTTCGGCATCTTTATTTGCTTCTTCATCCTGAGCCCCTGGCGTCCAGTCGGCAATGAAATCTGCCAATGCTTGAGACTGGATCGAAGATCTATGCACATAATCAATGTAAAATTCGTTGAGCTCTGCAGCCCATTTCCCAATCCGTCCAGTAGCTTCTCTATTTCTCATTATATCCTTCAACGGCTGCGAAGAAGGAACAATGATATTGTATGCCTGAAAATAATGCCGAAGCTTCCTGGATGCCATTAAAACGGCATATAATACCTTCTCCAGCTCTGTATAATTTTTCTTTGAGACACTAAGGACCTCAGATACAAAATACACTGGAACTTGCTTCTTGAGCTGGCCATAAAGCTTCTCCTGGACAAGCGCCGCACTTACTGCTGAGTGCGAAGCTGCCACATATAACAACAGAGGAGCCCCTGGCGTTGGCGGAGTTAATGTTGTGAGATCTATCAAGTATTGCTTCAACTCTTCGAAGGCTTTTTGTTGACTTGGGCCCCATTGAAAGACTTCGGCTGACTTCAGCACCTCGAAAAATGGTAAGTTTCTTTCTGCTGATCTGGATATAAATCTGTTGAGAGATGCCAGCCTTCCTGTCAATCTTTGGGCCCCTTTTCTTGTAGTTGGTGGCTCCATTCGAAGTATAGCTTCGATTTTATTTGGATTAGCTTCGATTCCCTTTGTTGAAACCAAGCATCCAAGAAATTTACCCTTCTTTACTCCGAAGACACATTTCTCTGGATTCAGCTTCAAACCAGCTTGTCTGAAGCTGGCGAAGGTCTCCTGCAGATCAACAATATGATTTTCCTGCTTCGTGCTTTTGACGATAATATCATCAACATAGGTCAACACATTTCTGCCTATTTGAGACTGAAGAACCTTCGCAGTCATTCTGCTGAAACTTCCTCCAGCGTTTTTGAGCCCCTCAGGCATCCGAAGATAGCAATACGTGCCACTTGGAGTTATGAAGCTAGTTTTCGGCTCATCTTCCTTTTTCATCCAGATTTGATGATATCCTGAGTAACAGTCCAAGAGACTCATGAGCTCTGAAGAAGCTGCTGCATCGACTAGAGAGTCTATCCTTGGCAACGGGAATTCGTCCTTCGGACAAGCCTTGTTGAGATCTGTGAAATCGATACACATTCTCCACTTGCCATTGGCCTTCTTCACCATAACAGTGTTAGCTAGCCACTCTGGATACTTCACTTCTCTGATAACTCCTGCACTGAGGAGTCTTTTTACTTCATTGCGAGCCCCTTCGGCCTTGTCATCAGACATTTTCCGAAGCCTCTGCTTTCGGGGTCTGAAGGATGGGTCAACATTGAGCGAATGTTCAATAACATCCCGATTTACTCCACAGAGATCATTAGCCGACCATGCAAAAACATCTTTGTTGTTGAATAAAAACCTTATCAAGGTTTTCTCCTGGTCTTCAGATAATTGCGAGCCCAACAGCACCTTCTGCTCTGCTATGTCCTCACACAATAGCATGGGCTTCGGCTGATCTGCTGAAGCTGCCTTCTCCCTTCTGAATTTGTACTGTTCACAAGCTTCAGTTCCATCTATATTATGGATTGCCTTGGAGTCGGTCCAGCTTCCTTCGGCCCTTCTAGCAGCTTCCTGGCTTCCATGGATAGCAATAGGCCCTTGGTCCGAAGGTATCTTCATGCAAAGATAGGCAGGATGAAGGATTGCTTCGAAGGCATTAAGAGTACCACGACCAATAATTGCATTGTAAGGATATTCCATGTCAACAATGTCAAACACAACTTGCTCAGTTCTAGTGTTGTTGATGAATCCGAAGGTTACTGACATGGTGATCTTGCCCAGTGCTACAATCTGTCTTCCTCCGAAGCCACAAAGAGGATGTGTAGCATCATGAATCTTATCTTCTGGCTCTTGCATTTGTCTGAAGGCTTTAGCAAATATGATGTCAGCTGCACTGCCTGTATCGACCAAGACATTGTGAACCAGAAATCCTTTGATAACACAAGAGATAACCATGGCATCGTTGTGTGGGTAATCTTTGAGCTGAAGGTCCTCTTGAGAGAAGGTAATAGGAATGTGAGACCATCTTGATTTGATGAAGGGTCCTTGCACCCCAACATGCTGTACTCTTCTCTGCGCTTCCTTCTTCTGCTTCTTGTTAGCTGGCTCTGAGGACGAGCCACCTGTGATCGGGAGCACCAGCTTCGGGTCCGAAGCAACTCCAGCTTGATTGTTGAACGAAGCCATCAGCTCAGAAAAGTGCATGGTTATCTCTTGTGTTATCAAAGGATTTCTGGTTCACAATGTCTTGGTCGATACAGGCAGTGCAGCTGACATCATATTTGCTAAAGCCTTCAGACAAATGCAAGAGCCAGAAGATAAGATTCATGATGCTACACATCCTCTTTGTGGCTTCGGAGGAAGACAGATTGTAGCACTGGGCAAGATCACCATGTCAGTAACCTTCGGATTCATCAACAACACTAGAACTGAGCAAGTTGTGTTTGACATTGTTGACATGGAATATCCTTACAATGCAATTATTGGTCGTGGTACTCTTAATGCCTTCGAAGCAATCCTTCATCCTGCCTATCTTTGCATGAAGATACCTTCGGACCAAGGGCCTATTGCTATCCATGGAAGCCAGGAAGCTGCTAGAAGGGCCGAAGGAAGCTGGACCGACTCCAAGGCAATCCATAATATAGATGGAACTGAAGCTTGTGAACAGTACAAATTCAGAAGGGAGAAGGCAGCTTCAGCAGATCAGCCGAAGCCCATGCTATTGTGTGAGGACATAGCAGAGCAGAAGGTGCTGTTGGGCTCGCAATTATCTGAAGACCAGGAGAAAACCTTGATAAGGTTTTTATTCAACAACAAAGATGTTTTTGCATGGTCGGCTAATGATCTCTGTGGAGTAAATCGGGATGTTATTGAACATTCGCTCAATGTTGACCCATCCTTCAGACCCCGAAAGCAGAGGCTTCGGAAAATGTCTGATGACAAGGCCGAAGGGGCTCGCAATGAAGTAAAAAGACTCCTCAGTGCAGGAGTTATCAGAGAAGTGAAGTATCCAGAGTGGCTAGCTAACACTGTTATGGTGAAGAAGGCCAATGGCAAGTGGAGAATGTGTATCGATTTCACAGATCTCAACAAGGCTTGTCCGAAGGACGAATTCCCGTTGCCAAGGATAGACTCTCTAGTCGATGCAGCAGCTTCTTCAGAGCTCATGAGTCTCTTGGACTGTTACTCAGGATATCATCAAATCTGGATGAAAAAGGAAGATGAGCCGAAAACTAGCTTCATAACTCCAAGTGGCACGTATTGCTATCTTCGGATGCCTGAGGGGCTCAAAAACGCTGGAGGAAGTTTCAGCAGAATGACTGCGAAGGTTCTTCAGTCTCAAATAGGCAGAAATGTGTTGACCTATGTTGATGATATTATCGTCAAAAGCACGAAGCAGGAAAATCATATTGTTGATCTGCAGGAGACCTTCGCCAGCTTCAGACAAGCTGGTTTGAAGCTGAATCCAGAGAAATGTGTCTTCGGAGTAAAGAAGGGTAAATTTCTTGGATGCTTGGTTTCAACAAAGGGAATCGAAGCTAATCCAAATAAAATCGAAGCTATACTTCGAATGGAGCCACCAACTACAAGAAAAGGGGCCCAAAGATTGACAGGAAGGCTGGCATCTCTCAACAGATTTATATCCAGATCGGCAGAAAGAAACTTACCATTTTTCGAGGTGCTGAAGTCAGCCGAAGTCTTTCAATGGGGCCCAAGTCAACAAAAAGCCTTCGAAGAGTTGAAGCAATACTTGATAGATCTCACAACATTAACTCCGCCAACGCCAGGGGCTCCTCTGTTGTTATATGTGGCAGCTTCGCACTCAGCAGTAAGTGCGGCGCTTGTCCAGGAGAAGCTTTATGGCCAGCTCAAGAAGCAAGTTCCAGTGTATTTTGTATCTGAGGTCCTTAGTGTCTCAAAGAAAAATTATACAGAGCTGGAGAAGGTATTATATGCCGTTTTAATGGCATCCAGGAAGCTTCGGCATTATTTTCAGGCATACAATATCATTGTTCCTTCTTCGCAGCCGTTGAAGGATATAATGAGAAATAGAGAAGCTACTGGACGGATTGGGAAATGGGCTGCAGAGCTCAACGAATTTTACATTGATTATGTGCATAGATCTTCGATCCAGTCTCAAGCATTGGCAGATTTCATTGCCGACTGGACGCCAGGGGCTCAGGATGAAGAAGCAAATAAAGATGCCGAAGTGTGGACAGTGTTTTGTGATGGCTCTTGGGGAATCTTCGGAGCAGGTGCAGCTGCTGTGTTGGTTTCACCATCCAAGGTCAAAACTTGTTATGCAGCAAGACTTGATTTCAGCTGCACGAACAATATTGCTGAGTACGAAGCCCTGCTTCTGGGCCTTCGGAAATTAAAGGCAATGGGAATCAGAAGGGCAATTCTTAAAACTGATTCCCAGGTGGTTTCGGGTCATGTTGACAAAAGTTGCAAGGCTAAAGATCCGAAGCTTGAAAAATATCTAGATACGGTCCGAAGGATCGAAGCATCCTTCGAAGGATTCTCTGTCAAGAATATTCCTCGAGGACAAAATGAGCATGCTGATTTGCTAGCTAAGTCTGCGGCACAGGGGCTGCCGTTACCTTCGGATGTGTTCTTCGAAACAATAAAGGCACCTTCAGTGGAGCTCCTTGAAAGAGCAGTCCTCAACATATCTCCTGTTTACAGCGAAGATTGGAGAACTGAAATAATCTCTTACCTTCAGGGTAAGTTCCTTTCAGATGACGAAGCTTACAATAAAAGAATAGAGGCAAGAGCTCGTCCGTATGTCATGATAGAAGGGGAATTATACAAACATGGAGTTTGCGCTCCGCTGCTCAAGTGCTTATCTAGAGCCGAAGGTATAGAGTTGATGAAAGAGATACATGCAGGCCTGTGTGGATCCCACATCGGATCCAGGCCATTACTTGGGAAAGTCTTCCGCCAAGGGTTTTATTGGCCGAAGGCAGCTTCGGATGCGGCGGAGTTAGTGCAAAAGTGCGAAGGTTGTCAGAAATGTGCAAGAGATCAAAAACAACCTTCGTCTTTGACACAGCTGATACAACCCATCTGGCCATTGCAAAGGTGGGGCCTTGACTTGTTGGGTCCATTACCACCGGCTCAAGGGAATCTAAAATATGTTATAGTGGCTGTGGAGTATTTTTCCAAGTGGATTGAGGCGAAGCCATTGGCCACAATAACTTCGGCCACTGTCCAAAAGTTTTTCTGGCAGAATATTGTCTGTCGCTTCGGGGTACCGAAGGCAATCACTGTAGATAATGGAACGCAGTTTGACTCCGAAGCTTTCAGAAATTTCTGTGATCAAATTGGAACGAAGATCCATTTCGCATCAGTCAGGCATCCGGAGTCAAATGGGCTCGTTGAAAGGGCCAACGGCATTATAATGACAGGAATAATGAAGTTAATCTTCAATCAACCCAGGGGAAAGTGGCCAGATCAGTTAATCAAAGTGGTGTGGAGCCACAATACAACAACATCAAGGTCTACAGGCTTTACCCCATTCAAATTATTATTCGGTGACGAAGCAATAACTCCGGAGGAAGCAAAAGCTGGATCAATAAGAGTAGTAGCTTCGGCAGAATCAGGTCCCGAAGATGCTTGCCTTGTGGAAAAGGATGCTTTAGAAGGGATCAGGCTTCAGGCCGTGGAGAATATCAATAAATATCAGGCTGAAACAGTTAAATGGCGAGATAGAAAAGTCCGGCTAAAAAATATTGAGCCGGGACACTTGGTGCTTCGGAGAGTGGCTAACCCAGATACAGTGGGTAAGCTACAGTTGAAATGGGAAGGACCATTCTTAGTAGTATCTTCGTCAAGGCCTGGATCGTACAGATTGAAGGACATGGATGGCAACGAAATTCCAAGGTCTTGGAATGCGGATGAGCTTCGGCGATACTATGTATAACATGATGTAATTTTTTATGTTTTTTCTTTTCTTTTTCATGGCACCCTTTTCCTTTCCGAAGGGGGAGAAAGGTTTTTAATGGGGCCATCATGTGTAATTTCCTTTTTTAGTCTTATAAGAGCAAAATCCCCCAAAAAATGTAAATGTAACAGCTGAGAACGCACCATCGAGTGCAGAAACTGAAAAAGAAAAAAGAGAAGAAGCTCCAAAGACGTTCCTAAGGGAATGCAGAGCTTATACCGCCTAAGTAAAAGGCGAAGAAACTCCAAAGACATTCCTAAGGGAATGCAGAGTTTATACCGTCTAAGTAAAAGACGAAGAAGCTCCAAAGACGTTCCTAAGGGAATGCAGAGCTTATACCGCCTAAGTAAAAGGCGAAGAAACTCCAAAGACGTTCCTAAGGGAATGCAGAGTTTATACCGTCTAAGTAAAAGACGAGGAAGCTCCAAAGTCGTTCCTAAGGGAATGCAGAGCTGATGTGTGGTTGATTCCAAGGAAATAATGGTTGAGTGTGGCTTCGGTTATATGCTTTGGACATTCATTCGCACATTACATCATAGCATTTGCATTCATAAGCATTCATTCATAGCATTTGTGTTCCTAAGTGGTTGCTTCGGCAAAAGGAAGAAGTGGTCTTTTATGTTCCGTTATGTACAAAAAAGAAAAAGCTTCGGCAAGAGGAAGAAGCGGTCTTTTATGTTTCGTCATGTACAAAAAAGAAAAAGCTTCGGCAAGAGGAAGAAGCGGTCTTTTATGTTTCGTCATGTACAAAAAAGAAAAGCTTTGGCAAAAAGAAGAAATGGTCTTTTATGCTTCGTTGTGTCCGAAAAGAAGGGAAGGTGTTTTTTCGCCTTCGGCTCAAAATACTGATTTCGTCCACATCAAAGCGTCTCAATAAAAGGGTAAGAATATATTACAAGGTATGAACAAAGTTCCTTGAGAATAGATTAATTGTATTTACAAAAAGTTGTTACAAATTCTCCTGAGTTTTTTCTAGTCTACTCCTAATAATCTTCGTCAGGTTTCTGCTTCGGCGGCATATCCTTTAAGTATCACCTTCAGCTTCGTCATCCTACATGAATCAAGGTATCCCGAGTAAAAATCAAGTGTGAAGGAGGAGGTAAGTACAAAGTATGATTTCTTACTGGTTCAAGATGACTTCGAGCTTCGTCCCCAGCCTTCTCTCGCCCGCCTTTTGTCCATATCATTTTTATGAATCTATTTGAGATGCTCCGGGCGAGGTCAGGAATGTCGTCGAGAATTGATGGAGACAGGGCGAAGTTGGGCCTGTTGACAATCTTTCCATGCTCGCAGCCAGCCTTCAGGAATGCTGCAGCAGTACCCCGAGAAGCTACCCAGGCACAGAAGTCACCGTGCCCAGCTATAACTTCGTCAAGTTCTTCAATTTCAGCTTCGATATGATCAAAGGCTTTTGGTAAATCTTCATCCGAAGGGGTAAATTTCCCGCTGCTGGCTCCAACTGAGTAAAAGATCTTCTTTAGTTGTTGGATACAATTGTTGCTAAAATTCAAACATTTATCCTGAAGGCTTGTTAATGATTTCTTCAAATTTGAGTTGGCTTGGACTTCGGCTTCAAGTTTCGAGTCAAGTTTTAGCTTCTCTTGTTCAAATTGTTTTGATTGGCAGAGAAGCTTCGAATTCAATTCTGCTACTTTGGCTTCAGTCTCTGCCAGCAAGCCTTCGGTTGATTGAAGTTCGAAGTCTTTCTTTTCAATAATAGCTGATTGTTCTTTTATCTTGCTCTCTAAATTTTCAATTATAGCTTCGTGCTTCTTATCTTCTAGATCTTGCTGCATCCTCAAAGCTTTGCTTAGAAGCATGCTCTGCAAATAAACAACCTTCGTTAAAGAATATTGCCATTATTAAAAAACAATAGAAGTTAGAGAGAAGGATGTTTACCTTGAAATTTGAATAAAATAAGCTGCCGACGATATGTTGTCGTCGGTAGCGGCTGATGTCTGTCTCTAGTTTCGGAAAACCGATACTCTTTGATAGAGTACCGATGACCTTAGCCCCAGCTGAGTCCCGGATGCAGCCCAGTTTTTCATCATCAATGCCTCCAAATAGAAGAGCTCCTGGCTTGTATCCGCAAGATTTGGCGTATTCCTTAAGCTCTTCTTTTTCGGCCTTCGACAGTTTTTGCCCGACTAAATTTTGAAATGAGTAGGCTTCGTCGTCCGAAGTGTCTTCGGCTATTTCTTTCCCTTTCCCAGGCACTGTGGCCATGGTTTCTTCAGCAGTGGTGGCAGCTTCTTCTGCAGCCATGTCTGTTAAAATTTTGTTGATGTCTTCAATAGTAGATTCTAAGTTTACATCTTCGGCTGTAGCGGCTTCGGTAGCCGCGACCTCCGAAGGTGCGACTTCGACATTTTCTGTGCCCTCAACAGCTGGTGTTTTCTGAATTGACGCCCTCGGTGGCGTCTTGTCAATAACTTCTGTTACGGCAATAATTCTTTGCCTTTTCGCTTTGGCTATCTTCGTTTTTTCCGGCTCCGCCACCTTTTGAAAAAGCTTCGTCAGTCGAGGCCCTAATGGACTTAGCTTCGTGGGCATGGGTTCAGTCATTACCTTTAGAATTTCCTCCACGTCGCTAGTAGAAGGTGGTGTGGGGGTCCCCTCTTCTTCGGATAGTTTTCGCTTTGGAGTTGATATTTTTCTCTTGACAATTTTCTTCTTTTTTGGTGGTTGTTCTTCATCCTTGTTTAAAGCTTCGGCCGCTCTTTTTCTTCTCTGGCCCTCAGCACCCTTGTTCAGCTGCGCATAATCAGGATATTCGAAACCCAGTGCATCAAGCACTCGGTTCAGCCTTCGCTTCGGACGGGTGCCGAAGGCTGCTGTCATCAGTTGATCTTCTTTTTTCGAATAATTTCCAAGAATTTCATTACACATCACCTCAACTGTATCCAGCCACTCTTGGCAGGGCTTCTTAAAATATTTCTTGAATTTGAAGTGGTAAGGAAGCCGGACAAGATCCCCTTCCTTCTTCTCCCCCTTTAACTTTGGCATTTCCCATTTTTTCAGAGTAGGGAAGACTTTGAATGCTAAGAATTCTTGAACCAGATCCCTGGTACCAATATGCTCTGCAATGATTCTGAATTCATCCATTGCCCGTTGAGTTTGACCCTCTGGTGTCATGTTGCAGTGGGGTCGGGTTTCTCCGAAAGTTAGCTCGAGTGGACTTTGCACAAGCTTCTCCTTGTCCTCATCAACCTTGACATAGAACCATTCTGATTTCCAGCCTGCCGGCCATTTGCTTCGGTAGCTGATTACAGGAAACTTTGCGGTTTTCCGGTAGGCAAAATTGTAGCAACCGAAGTTTTCATGAAGCCCATCTTTTCTGGCCTTTGTTTGATAATGCAATTCATGAACTCGACAGAAACTGTCAGCAAAAGGCTCCACTGCTTGGCTTCGGAGGGCCCAAATATAAACGCTAAGCCTAACGATAGCGTTAGGAGTTAACTGGTGAAGGTAGATGCCAAACCTCTTCAATATCTCCGCAACAATCTCGTGAACAGGGAATCTTAGCCCAGCCTTTAAAAAGCTTTTGAAGATGACAACCTCGTCCTTCTCTGGCTTCGGGGTGGTCTCTTCTCCCCCGAAGCGAAGTAGCTTCTTCTGATCTTCACTGAAAAAACCTGCTTTCACCATCTTGGCGAGATCAACCTTTGAAACAGTCGATTTTCCGAAGTCTAGGTGGCTGGGTTTGCTGGGCATGGCAATACGGTAGTCATCTTCGGAGTCGGTTTCTTCAATGTTCCCTTCTCCTTCGGCAGCTGTCGGGTTTGCTTCGGCAGCAGGCATTTCTTCCGCAGTCACCAGTCCGGAGCGCTGCATCGCTTCGGAGATGGGCACAGTCTCCGAAGCTTCAGTTTCGTCCCCCTCACGCTCAACCCTAGCTGTAGAGCGAACTCTGGCCATTTAATTATGAACTTGTGAAACTTTGATACTTTTTTCTCCGAAGCAGGCTTCAAGATAGAGCTTCGTTCAAATCTGACAAACAAGCTTCGGTGATGGTTAAAAATTTTGGCAGCAAAACAGTGCAAATAGCAGTAAATGCTGTGGTAACTTCACACCTACTCGTCTGTTTATATAGTGCTGCAGGTAAGAAGGCGAAGCGGCAGGGTTTTTACACCAGGCGGGCAGTAACTTGTACTCGCTGCGCAGTGGACCGCAAAGATCAAACAGTGACTCTGCAAGGTGGGGCCGACACGATCTCGGGAAATGGATCGTTTCTCGGCAACGAGCTCAGGGAAGGTGTTTTTTGGACCTTCGGCTTCCCGAAGCTTGAGAGGATTTTTTCACGGTTCAAGCTCGTTACGAAAAAACGATCTAGCGCCGCGAAAGGGGCTACTGTTGGGTCCATGCTTCGTTGCGCCGAAGGTCTTGCGTGAAGAAGCAGCTTCGGCTGAAATCGTCCCCAGGAAATGGCCGAAGGTTCCTTTTTATAGAGCTTCGGCGTTGCAAACCGACATAAAGATAGAATGACCTTTTTATCCATAGAGGTCTAAGATAATGTTGTAAACTTTTGTAAAGGGCATAATTGTAATTCGTCACAGGCTGCGTCCTGTGTCTATAAATAGATGAACAGTACCCCCGTACTGTTCACACGCTGACTTGGCATTTGCTTTTGCGTCACGCTTGTACTTTTTACCTTCTCTCAGGACCGAAGGTACATTTGTAATTTGAAATCATTTCTATTTTTCCATGTTAATAAAATAGAAATGATTCTATGATGATGCTTATATTATATTTCATGCTTTATATGAGTCCTTCGTCATTACTTGTTATGTTTACGAAGGTATGTCTCTTATGACCTTCGTCCGAAACTCATTATTTCCCGAAGGGACATAATGCTTCGAAGGACGAAGGACTTTAACACTTAACACTTTTTATGTTGCCTTGTTCTTAACTCTTAGCATTTGAGAACAAGTCCCCAAAATGTTGGGGACTTGTTCTCAAATGCTAAGAGTTAAGAACAAGGCAACATAAAAAGTGTTAAGTGTTAAAGTCCTTCGTCCTTCGAAGCATTATGTCCCTTCGGGAAATAATGAGTTTCGGACGAAGGTCATAAGAAACATACCTTCGTAAACATAACAAGTAATGACGAAGGACTCATATAAAGCATGAAATATAATATAAGCATCATCATAGAATCATTTCTATTTTATTAACATGGAAAAATAGAAATGATTTCAAATTACAAATGTACCTTCGGTCCTGAGAGAAGGTAAAAAGTACAAGCGTGACGCAAAAGCAAATGCCAAGTCAGCGTGTGAACAGTACGGGGGTACTGTTCATCTATTTATAGACACAGGACGCAGCCTGTGACGAATTACAATTATGCCCTTTACAAAAGTTTACAACATTATCTTAGACCTCTATGGATAAAAAGGTCATTCTATCTTTATGTCGGTTTGCAACGCCGAAGCTCTATAAAAAGGAACCTTCGGCCATTTCCTGGGGACGATTTCAGCCGAAGCTGCTTCTTCACGCAAGACCTTCGGCGCAACGAAGCATGGACCCAAAAGTAGCCCCTTTCGCGGCGCTAGATCGTTTTTCGTAACGAGCTTGAACCGTGAAAAAATCCTCTCAAGCTTCGGGAAGCCGAAGGTCCAAAAAACACCTTCCCTGAGCTCGTTGCCGAGAAACGATCCATTTCCCGAGATCGTGTCGGTCCCACCTTGCAGAGTCACTGTTTGGTCTTTGCGGTCCACTGCGCAGCGAGTACAAGTTACTGCCCGCCTGGTGTAAAAACCCTGCCGCTTCGCCTTCTTACCTGCAGCACTATATAAACAGACGAGTAGGTGTGAAGTTACCACAGCATTTACTGCTATTTGCACTGTTTTGCTGCCAAAATTTTTAACCATCACCGAAGCTTGTTTGTCAGATTTGAACGAAGCTCTATCTTGAAGCCTGCTTCGGAGAAAAAAGTATCAAAGTTTCACAAGTTCATAATTAAATGGCCAGAGTTCGCTCTACAGCTAGGGTTGAGCGTGAGGGGGACGAAACTGAAGCTTCGGAGACTGTGCCCATCTCCGAAGCGATGCAGCGCTCCGGACTGGTGACTGCGGAAGAAATGCCTGCTGCCGAAGCAAACCCGACAGCTGCCGAAGGAGAAGGGAACATTGAAGAAACCGACTCCGAAGATGACTACCGTATTGCCATGCCCAGCAAACCCAGCCACCTAGACTTCGGAAAATCGACTGTTTCAAAGGTTGATCTCGCCAAGATGGTGAAAGCAGGTTTTTTCAGTGAAGATCAGAAGAAGCTACTTCGCTTCGGGGGAGAAGAGACCACCCCGAAGCCAGAGAAGGACGAGGTTGTCATCTTCAAAAGCTTTTTAAAGGCTGGGCTAAGATTCCCTGTTCACGAGATTGTTGCGGAGATATTGAAGAGGTTTGGCATCTACCTTCACCAGTTAACTCCTAACGCTATCGTTAGGCTTAGCGTTTATATTTGGGCCCTCCGAAGCCAAGCAGTGGAGCCTTTTGCTAACAGTTTCTGTCGAGTTCATGAATTGCATTATCAAACAAAGGCCAGAAAAGATGGGCTTCATGAAAACTTCGGTTGCTACAATTTTGCCTACCGGAAAACCGCAAAGTTTCCTGTAATCAGCTACCGAAGCAAATGGCCGGCAGGCTGGAAATCAGAATGGTTCTATGTCAAGGTTGATGAGGACAAGGAGAAGCTTGTGCAAAGTCCACTCGAGCTAACTTTCGGAGAAACCCGACCCCACTGCAACATGACACCAGAGGGTCAAACTCAACGGGCAATGGATGAATTCAGAATCATTGCAGAGCATATTGGTACCAGGGATCTGGTTCAAGAATTCTTAGCATTCAAAGTCTTCCCTACTCTGAAAAAATGGGAAATGCCAAAGTTAAAGGGGGAGAAGAAGGAAGGGGATCTTGTCCGGCTTCCTTACCACTTCAAATTCAAGAAATATTTTAAGAAGCCCTGCCAAGAGTGGCTGGATACAGTTGAGGTGATGTGTAATGAAATTCTTGGAAATTATTCGAAAAAAGAAGATCAACTGATGACAGCAGCCTTCGGCACCCGTCCGAAGCGAAGGCTGAACCGAGTGCTTGATGCACTGGGTTTCGAATATCCTGATTATGCGCAGCTGAACAAGGGTGCTGAGGGCCAGAGAAGAAAAAGAGCGGCCGAAGCTTTAAACAAGGATGAAGAACAACCACCAAAAAAGAAGAAAATTGTCAAGAGAAAAATATCAACTCCAAAGCGAAAACTATCCGAAGAAGAGGGGACCCCCACACCACCTTCTACTAGCGACGTGGAGGAAATTCTAAAGGTAATGACTGAACCCATGCCCACGAAGCTAAGTCCATTAGGGCCTCGACTGACGAAGCTTTTTCAAAAGGTGGCGGAGCCGGAAAAAACGAAGATAGCCAAAGCGAAAAGGCAAAGAATTATTGCCGTAACAGAAGTTATTGACAAGACGCCACCGAGGGCGTCAATTCAGAAAACACCAGCTGTTGAGGGCACAGAAAATGTCGAAGTCGCACCTTCGGAGGTCGCGGCTACCGAAGCCGCTACAGCCGAAGATGTAAACTTAGAATCTACTATTGAAGACATCAACAAAATTTTAACAGACATGGCTGCAGAAGAAGCTGCCACCACTGCTGAAGAAACCATGGCCACAGTGCCTGGGAAAGGGAAAGAAATAGCCGAAGACACTTCGGACGACGAAGCCTACTCATTTCAAAATTTAGTCGGGCAAAAACTGTCGAAGGCCGAAAAAGAAGAGCTTAAGGAATACGCTAAATCTTGCGGATACAAGCCAGGAGCTCTTCTATTTGGAGGCATTGATGATGAAAAACTGGGCTGCATCCGGGACTCAGCTGGGGCTAAGGTCATCGGTACTCTATCAAAGAGTATCGGTTTTCCGAAACTAGAGACAGACATCAGCCGCTACCGACGACAACATATCGTCGGCAGCTTATTTTATTCAAATTTCAAGGTAAACATCCTTCTCTCTAACTTCTATTGTTTTTTAATAATGGCAATATTCTTTAACGAAGGTTGTTTATTTGCAGAGCATGCTTCTAAGCAAAGCTTTGAGGATGCAGCAAGATCTAGAAGATAAGAAGCACGAAGCTATAATTGAAAATTTAGAGAGCAAGATAAAAGAACAATCAGCTATTATTGAAAAGAAAGACTTCGAACTTCAATCAACCGAAGGCTTGCTGGCAGAGACTGAAGCCAAAGTAGCAGAATTGAATTCGAAGCTTCTCTGCCAATCAAAACAATTTGAACAAGAGAAGCTAAAACTTGACTCGAAACTTGAAGCCGAAGTCCAAGCCAACTCAAATTTGAAGAAATCATTAACAAGCCTTCAGGATAAATGTTTGAATTTTAGCAACAATTGTATCCAACAACTAAAGAAGATCTTTTACTCAGTTGGAGCCAGCAGCGGGAAATTTACCCCTTCGGATGAAGATTTACCAAAAGCCTTCGATCATATCGAAGCTGAAATTGAAGAACTTGACGAAGTTATAGCTGGGCACGGTGACTTCTGTGCCTGGGTAGCTTCTCGGGGTACTGCTGCAGCATTCCTGAAGGCTGGCTGCGAGCATGGAAAGATTGTCAACAGGCCCAACTTCGCCCTGTCTCCATCAATTCTCGACGACATTCCTGACCTCGCCCGGAGCATCTCAAATAGATTCATAAAAATGATATGGACAAAAGGCGGGCGAGAGAAGGCTGGGGACGAAGCTCGAAGTCATCTTGAACCAGTAAGAAATCATACTTTGTACTTACCTCCTCCTTCACACTTGATTTTTACTCGGGATACCTTGATTCATGTAGGATGACGAAGCTGAAGGTGATACTTAAAGGATATGCCGCCGAAGCAGAAACCTGACGAAGATTATTAGGAGTAGACTAGAAAAAACTCAGGAGAATTTGTAACAACTTTTTGTAAATACAATTAATCTATTCTCAAGGAACTTTGTTCATACCTTGTAATATATTCTTACCCTTTTATTGAGACGCTTTGATGTGGACGAAATCAGTATTTTGAGCCGAAGGCGAAAAAACACCTTCCCTTCTTTTCGGACACAACGAAGCATAAAAGACCATTTCTTCTTTTTGCCAAAGCTTTTCTTTTTTGTACATGACGAAACATAAAAGACCGCTTCTTCCTCTTGCCGAAGCTTTTTCTTTTTTGTACATGACGAAACATAAAAGACCGCTTCTTCCTCTTGCCGAAGCTTTTTCTTTTTTGTACATAACGGAACATAAAAGACCACTTCTTCCTTTTGCCGAAGCAACCACTTAGGAACACAAATGCTATGAATGAATGCTTATGAATGCAAATGCTATGATGTAATGTGCGAATGAATGTCCAAAGCATATAACCGAAGCCACACTCAACCATTATTTCCTTGGAATCAACCACACATCAGCTCTGCATTCCCTTAGGAACGACTTTGGAGCTTCCTCGTCTTTTACTTAGACGGTATAAACTCTGCATTCCCTTAGGAACGTCTTTGGAGTTTCTTCGCCTTTTACTTAGGCGGTATAAGCTCTGCATTCCCTTAGGAACGTCTTTGGAGCTTCTTCGTCTTTTACTTAGACGGTATAAACTCTGCATTCCCTTAGGAACGTCTTTGGAGTTTCTTCGCCTTTTACTTAGGCGGTATAAGCTCTGCATTCCCTTAGGAACGTCTTTGGAGCTTCTTCTCTTTTTTCTTTTTCAGTTTCTGCACTCGATGGTGCGTTCTCAGCTGTTACATTTACATTTTTTGGGGGATTTTGCTCTTATAAGACTAAAAAAGGAAATTACACATGATGGCCCCATTAAAAACCTTTCTCCCCCTTCGGAAAGGAAAAGGGTGCCATGAAAAAGAAAAGAAAAAACATAAAAAATTACATCATGTTATACATAGTATCGCCGAAGCTCATCCGCATTCCAAGACCTTGGAATTTCGTTGCCATCCATGTCCTTCAATCTGTACGATCCAGGCCTTGACGAAGATACTACTAAGAATGGTCCTTCCCATTTCAACTGTAGCTTACCCACTGTATCTGGGTTAGCCACTCTCCGAAGCACCAAGTGTCCCGGCTCAATATTTTTTAGCCGGACTTTTCTATCTCGCCATTTAACTGTTTCAGCCTGATATTTATTGATATTCTCCACGGCCTGAAGCCTGATCCCTTCTAAAGCATCCTTTTCCACAAGGCAAGCATCTTCGGGACCTGATTCTGCCGAAGCTACTACTCTTATTGATCCAGCTTTTGCTTCCTCCGGAGTTATTGCTTCGTCACCGAATAATAATTTGAATGGGGTAAAGCCTGTAGACCTTGATGTTGTTGTATTGTGGCTCCACACCACTTTGATTAACTGATCTGGCCACTTTCCCCTGGGTTGATTGAAGATTAACTTCATTATTCCTGTCATTATAATGCCGTTGGCCCTTTCAACGAGCCCATTTGACTCCGGATGCCTGACTGATGCGAAATGGATCTTCGTTCCAATTTGATCACAGAAATTTCTGAAAGCTTCGGAGTCAAACTGCGTTCCATTATCTACAGTGATTGCCTTCGGTACCCCGAAGCGACAGACAATATTCTGCCAGAAAAACTTTTGGACAGTGGCCGAAGTTATTGTGGCCAATGGCTTCGCCTCAATCCACTTGGAAAAATACTCCACAGCCACTATAACATATTTTAGATTCCCTTGAGCCGGTGGTAATGGACCCAACAAGTCAAGGCCCCACCTTTGCAATGGCCAGATGGGTTGTATCAGCTGTGCCAAAGACGAAGGTTGTTTTTGATCTCTTGCACATTTCTGACAACCTTCGCACTTTTGCACTAACTCCGCCGCATCCGAAGCTGCCTTCGGCCAATAAAACCCTTGGCGGAAGACTTTCCCAAGTAATGGCCTGGATCCGATGTGGGATCCACACAGGCCTGCATGTATCTCTTTCATCAACTCTATACCTTCGGCTCTAGATAAGCACTTGAGCAGCGGAGCGCAAACTCCATGTTTGTATAATTCCCCTTCTATCATGACATACGGACGAGCTCTTGCCTCTATTCTTTTATTGTAAGCTTCGTCATCTGAAAGGAACTTACCCTGAAGGTAAGAGATTATTTCAGTTCTCCAATCTTCGCTGTAAACAGGAGATATGTTGAGGACTGCTCTTTCAAGGAGCTCCACTGAAGGTGCCTTTATTGTTTCGAAGAACACATCCGAAGGTAACGGCAGCCCCTGTGCCGCAGACTTAGCTAGCAAATCAGCATGCTCATTTTGTCCTCGAGGAATATTCTTGACAGAGAATCCTTCGAAGGATGTTTCGATCCTTCGGACCGTATCTAGATATTTTTCAAGCTTCGGATCTTTAGCCTTGCAACTTTTGTCAACATGACCCGAAACCACCTGGGAATCAGTTTTAAGAATTGCCCTTCTGATTCCCATTGCCTTTAATTTCCGAAGGCCCAGAAGCAGGGCTTCGTACTCAGCAATATTGTTCGTGCAGCTGAAATCAAGTCTTGCTGCATAACAAGTTTTGACCTTGGATGGTGAAACCAACACAGCAGCTGCACCTGCTCCGAAGATTCCCCAAGAGCCATCACAAAACACTGTCCACACTTCGGCATCTTTATTTGCTTCTTCATCCTGAGCCCCTGGCGTCCAGTCGGCAATGAAATCTGCCAATGCTTGAGACTGGATCGAAGATCTATGCACATAATCAATGTAAAATTTGTTGAGCTCTGCAGCCCATTTCCCAATCCGTCCAGTAGCTTCTCTATTTCTCATTATATCCTTCAACGGCTGCGAAGAAGGAACAATGATATTGTATGCCTGAAAATAATGCCGAAGCTTCCTGGATGCCATTAAAACGGCATATAATACCTTCTCCAGCTCTGTATAATTTTTCTTTGAGACACTAAGGACCTCAGATACAAAATACACTGGAACTTGCTTCTTGAGCTGGCCATAAAGCTTCTCCTGGACAAGCGCCGCACTTACTGCTGAGTGCGAAGCTGCCACATATAACAACAGAGGAGCCCCTGGCGTTGGCGGAGTTAATGTTGTGAGATCTATCAAGTATTGCTTCAACTCTTCGAAGGCTTTTTGTTGACTTGGGCCCCATTGAAAGACTTCGGCTGACTTCAGCACCTCGAAAAATGGTAAGTTTCTTTCTGCTGATCTGGATATAAATCTGTTGAGAGATGCCAGCCTTCCTGTCAATCTTTGGGCCCCTTTTCTTGTAGTTGGTGGCTCCATTCGAAGTATAGCTTCGATTTTATTTGGATTAGCTTCGATTCCCTTTGTTGAAACCAAGCATCCAAGAAATTTACCCTTCTTTACTCCGAAGACACATTTCTCTGGATTCAGCTTCAAACCAGCTTGTCTGAAGCTGGCGAAGGTCTCCTGCAGATCAACAATATGATTTTCCTGCTTCGTGCTTTTGACGATAATATCATCAACATAGGTCAACACATTTCTGCCTATTTGAGACTGAAGAACCTTCGCAGTCATTCTGCTGAAACTTCCTCCAGCGTTTTTGAGCCCCTCAGGCATCCGAAGATAGCAATACGTGCCACTTGGAGTTATGAAGCTAGTTTTCGGCTCATCTTCCTTTTTCATCCAGATTTGATGATATCCTGAGTAACAGTCCAAGAGACTCATGAGCTCTGAAGAAGCTGCTGCATCGACTAGAGAGTCTATCCTTGGCAACGGGAATTCGTCCTTCGGACAAGCCTTGTTGAGATCTGTGAAATCGATACACATTCTCCACTTGCCATTGGCCTTCTTCACCATAACAGTGTTAGCTAGCCACTCTGGATACTTCACTTCTCTGATAACTCCTGCACTGAGGAGTCTTTTTACTTCATTGCGAGCCCCTTCGGCCTTGTCATCAGACATTTTCCGAAGCCTCTGCTTTCGGGGTCTGAAGGATGGGTCAACATTGAGCGAATGTTCAATAACATCCCGATTTACTCCACAGAGATCATTAGCCGACCATGCAAAAACATCTTTGTTGTTGAATAAAAACCTTATCAAGGTTTTCTCCTGGTCTTCAGATAATTGCGAGCCCAACAGCACCTTCTGCTCTGCTATGTCCTCACACAATAGCATGGGCTTCGGCTGATCTGCTGAAGCTGCCTTCTCCCTTCTGAATTTGTACTGTTCACAAGCTTCAGTTCCATCTATATTATGGATTGCCTTGGAGTCGGTCCAGCTTCCTTCGGCCCTTCTAGCAGCTTCCTGGCTTCCATGGATAGCAATAGGCCCTTGGTCCGAAGGTATCTTCATGCAAAGATAGGCAGGATGAAGGATTGCTTCGAAGGCATTAAGAGTACCACGACCAATAATTGCATTGTAAGGATATTCCATGTCAACAATGTCAAACACAACTTGCTCAGTTCTAGTGTTGTTGATGAATCCGAAGGTTACTGACATGGTGATCTTGCCCAGTGCTACAATCTGTCTTCCTCCGAAGCCACAAAGAGGATGTGTAGCATCATGAATCTTATCTTCTGGCTCTTGCATTTGTCTGAAGGCTTTAGCAAATATGATGTCAGCTGCACTGCCTGTATCGACCAAGACATTGTGAACCAGAAATCCTTTGATAACACAAGAGATAACCATGGCATCGTTGTGTGGGTAATCTTTGAGCTGAAGGTCCTCTTGAGAGAAGGTAATAGGAATGTGAGACCATCTTGATTTGATGAAGGGTCCTTGCACCCCAACATGCTGTACTCTTCTCTGCGCTTCCTTCTTCTGCTTCTTGTTAGCTGGCTCTGAGGACGAGCCACCTGTGATCGGGAGCACCAGCTTCGGGTCCGAAGCAACTCCAGCTTGATTGTTGAACGAAGCCATCAGCTCAGAAAAGTGGAAGTGAGTTCACCGGAGGTGGGCGCCAATGTTGGGGACTTGTTCTCAAATGCTAAGAGTTAAGAACAAGGCAACATAAAAAGTGTTAAGTGTTAAAGTCCTTCGTCCTTCGAAGCATTATGTCCCTTCGGGAAATAATGAGTTTCGGACGAAGGTCATAAGAGACATACCTTCGTAAACATAACAAGTAATGACGAAGGACTCATATAAAGCATGAAATATAATATAAGCATCATCATAGAATCATTTCTATTTTATTAACATGGAAAAATAGAAATGATTTCAAATTACAAATGTACCTTCGGTCCTGAGAGAAGGTAAAAAGTACAAGCGTGACGCAAAAGCAAATGCCAAGTCAGCGTGTGAACAGTACGGGGGTACTGTTCATCTATTTATAGACACAGGACGCAGCCTGTGACGAATTACAATTATGCCCTTTACAAAAGTTTACAACATTATCTTAGACCTCTATGGATAAAAAGGTCATTCTATCTTTATGTCGGTTTGCAACGCCGAAGCTCTATAAAAAGGAACCTTCGGCCATTTCCTGGGGACGATTTCAGCCGAAGCTGCTTCTTCACGCAAGACCTTCGGCGCAACGAAGCATGGACCCAACAGTAGCCCCTTTCGCGGCGCTAGATCGTTTTTTCGTAACGAGCTTGAACCGTGAAAAAATCCTCTCAAGCTTCGGGAAGCCGAAGACTATACTACTACTACTATACTACTACTACTACTACTACTACTACTACTACTACTACTACTACTACTACTACTACTAGTACTATTACTACTACTACTACTACTATACTACTACTATAGTACTACTACTACTACTACTACTATACTACTATACTACTACTACTATACTACTACTACTACTACTATACTACTATACTACTACTACTACTACTACTACTACTACTACTACTACTATACTACTACTACTATACTACTACTACTATACTACTACTACTATACTACTACTACTACTACTACTACTACTACTACTACTACTACTACTACTACTACTACTACTACTACTACTAGTACTATTACTACTACTACTACTACTATACTACTACTATAGTACTACTACTACTACTACTACTATACTACTATACTACTACTACTATACTACTACTACTACTACTATACTACTATACTACTACTACTACTACTACTACTACTACTATACTACTACTACTATACTACTACTACTACTACTACTACTACTACTACTATACTACTACTACTACTACTACTACTACTACTACTACTACTACTACTACTACTACTACTACTACTACTACTACTACTACTACTACTACTACTATACTACTACTACTACTACTACTACTACTATACTACTACTACTATAGAACTACTACTACTACTATACTACTACTACTACTACTACTATACTACTACTACTACTATACTACTACTACTACTACTACTACTACTACTACTACTACTACTACTACTATTATACTACTACTACTACTACTATACTACTACTACTATAGTACTACTACTACTACTATACTACTACTACTACTACTACTACTATACTACTACTACTACTATACTACTACTACTACTATACTACTAATACTACTATACTACTACTACTACTACTACTATACTACTACTACTATACTACTACTACTACTACTACTACTACTACTACTATACTACTACTACTACTATACTACTACTACTACTACTACTACTACTACTATACTACTACTACTACTATACTACTACTACTACTACTATTACTACTACTACAACTACTATACTACTACTACTACTACTACTATACTACTACTACTACTATACTACTACTACTACTACTACTACTACTACTACTACTACTACTACTACTACTACTACTACTATACTACTACTACTATAGTACTACTACTACTACTACTATACTACTACTACTACTATACTACTACTACTACTACTACTACTACTACTACTACTACTATACTACTACTACTACTAATACTATACTACTTCTACTACTACTACTATACTACTACTACTACTACTACTACTACTACTACTACTACTACTACTACTATACTACTACTACTACTACTACTACTACTACTACTACTACTACTACTACTACTACTACTATACTACTACTAGTACTATTATACTACTACTACTACTACTACTACTACTACTACTACTATAGTACTACTACTACTATACTACTACTACTACTACTTGTTGGGTTTATGCTTCGTCGCCGAAGGTCTTATAGGAAGAAGTAGTCCTCGGCTGAAGCTGTTTGTATAAGATAGCCGAAGGTTCCTCTCTGTGAAGCTTCGGCATTACAAACCGACTTAAAGATAGAATGACCTTTTAGTCCATAAAGGTCTGAGTCAATGTTGTAAGTTTTTACAAGGGGCATACTTGTAATTCCTCACAGGCTGCGTCCTGTGCCTATAAATAGTGAACAGTATTCCGTTACTGTTCACGCATTCTGGTTTTTGCAATTGCATCTCTCGGAATTCAGTCTTTGCCAAGGCATAGGTATCATTGTATTTAATGATTCAATTCATTAAGTAAATATAACAGAATGCATTTGTGATTTACTCGTTCATCTTATACCTTTTATTTTACATTATCTTACAATGTCTGTTGAAAGTTTATTACGAAGGTTCAACTTCGTGATAATACTCTCATCAACCTTCGTCCAAGACCCATTATTCTCAAAGGAATAATGCTTCACGGACGAAGGACAGTAACATTTAACATTTTTATGTTGCCTTGTTCTTAATGCATAGCATTTGAGAACAAGTCTCCAACATTGGCGCCCACCTCCGGTGAACTCACTTCCACTTTTTGAGCTGATGGCTTCGTTCAACGACCAAGCTGGCGCTGCTTCGGACCCGAAGCTGGTGCTCCCGATCACAGGTGGCTCGTCCTCAGATGTTGGGGACTTGTTCTCAAATGCTAAGAGTTAAGAACAAGGCAACATAAAAAGTGTTAAGTGTTAAAGTCCTTCGTCCTTCGAAGCATTATGTCCCTTCGGGAAATAATGAGTTTCGGACGAAGGTCATAAGAGACATACCTTCGTAAACATAACAAGTAATGACGAAGGATTCATATAAAGCATGAAATATAATATAAGCATCATCATAGAATCATTTCTATTTTATTAACATGGAAAAATAGAAATGATTTCAAATTACAAATGTACCTTCGGTCCTGAGAGAAGGTAAAAAGTACAAGCGTGACGCAAAAGCAAATGCCAAGTCAGCGTGAACAGTACGGGGATACTGTTCACCTATTTATAGACACGGGACACAGCCCTTACAAAATTACATTTATGCCCTTTACATCTGACAATAACTCTATAGTAATCCATCGAGGTCCGAATAGCCTTTTCATCTTTAAGTCGGTTTCCTTTCCTGCCACCATGCCGAAGCTTTTCTGCTCACAGCTTCGGTGCTGTATCAACCTTCGTATGCTTTGAGCTTCTCCCTCTGTGATACCGATTCGAGTCCGAAGATACCTGTTTGCACATTATACTCCAGAAACACTATTAAATCATGTTTTTGAGGACCTTCGGACGCCGAAGGTCCCCAACAGTAGCCCCTCGCAATATTAATTTGTTTGAAATAATAAATTCAGATTGCGATATGAACGAAGGCTTTATGCCGAAGGTCCGAAAAAACACCTTCCCTTTGCTAGAATAGCAACATTCAATGACAAGTGGGGTCTTTCAACTTTCAACGCATCAAGCGTATAAATACGGCCATACCGCAAACTTATTTTGCACGCTTTCTGGCCAACCACTCCTGCTCACTGATTTTTTAGCTCTTGTGCACTGTGATCTGCTAAGCTTTTAGCTTTGAAGCTTCGGCTTTGAAAACAGTTTTTTAGTGTTTCCGAAGATGTCTGAAGCTGCTAAGAAGGCTGCTGCTGAGATGAAGCTGAGTCTTGATGAAGAGAAGAACTTAGGGTTTCTTATAGCAATGTCGAAGACCAACACAGAAAAGATCACCAGGGAAATTCTGGAAGGGCTGTCTGAAGATACTGGTGACAGTGACAGTTTTGATGTGGACAGCGGTGGCGAAGACTCCGAAGATCGCCCCTGGCGACCAAGCCATTCAGTTTATGGTAAATCAACTATCAAAGAGAATCATCTTGTTAATATGAGAGGAAGGTATTTCCGGGATCTGTCCATTGTGAGGGCGGACGAAGGGGAAAAGACTTGCCCAGACCCCGAAGAAAATGAAGTCGTGGTATTCCGAAGCTTTTTGAAGGCTGGGCTGCGATTGCCCTTGAGCAGCTTCGTCGTGGAAGTGCTGAAGATCTTTGAAGTCTATCTTCACCAACTTACCCCCGAGGCAATTATAAGGCTGAATATCTTCGTGTGGGCCGTGCGAAGCCAGGGTCTGAAGCCTGATGCAAGAAGCTTCTGCAATATTCACGAATTATCATACGAGACAATACCTTGGGGTAAGGAACAGTATCACAATAACTTTGGCTGCTACAAATTTGTTTCTCGGTCTGGGTCAAGCTGCCCCGTGCCAACTTTTCGGAAAAAATGGCCCAGCGGCTGGATGACAGAGTGGTTTTATGTAAAAAATGATCTGAAAACACGAGAAGACATCAAAGGTATAATCATGCGTCCTATTTGGCAAAGCTTCGGCCTTCGGAGGCCGAAGGTTGAAATGAATGAAGCCGCCGAAGAGTGCCAAAGAGCCTTCGGCGTTGTCTGCTCTTTTATGGGAACAAGGGACTTAGTACAAGAGCATATTGCCTTCAGGGTGTGGCCGCTTGCGGAGAAATGGGAAATGCCACAAGAAACCATTAAAGAGGCCGACGAAGGTGGACTTGTCAGGTTTAAGTACACCTTTAAATTTGGAGATAAATTTATTGAGCCAGATGATGAGTGGTTGAAAAGCATTGACAATTTAAGTGATGAGCTGCTTGGGACCTACTCGAAGGCCGAAGATACTGCAATGTCAGCAGCCTTCGGAGGCCGAAAAAAGAAAAGGCTGAATCGGGTATTTGATGCCATCGGGTTTGTCTACCCTGACTATTGCTACCCCATTCGAAGGCAGAAGAGAAAAAATACAACCTCTGCAAAAGAAGAAACTGCAGCTGCTCCTAGCGAGCCAGAACCAAAAAGGAAGAAGATAAAGGTTCTTACGCATCGGCCGCGTTATATTGAACCAGCTTCGGTGCCTGAGTTTACCGGAGAGACTTCTTCGGCCACCGAAGCTGAAAAACCAGCCGAGCCAACTTTGCTGCCAGAAGTCGCAGAAACAGCCGAAGTACCAACGAAGACAAAATTGGAGCAATCAAAAATTTTGTTACCGGAAACGAAAGAGAAGGCCGAAGCGCCATTCACAGAAAAAATGGAAGAGGTAAAGGAAGCAACCGAGGACTCCAAAACATCAGAAGTTTTGAGTCCTTCAGCAATTATTGGGACATCAAAAAATGAAAAAGTGCCAGCTGCAACTCCGAAGAGAAAAAGAATGGCTAATGTGCTAGATGTACTGGAAACGATCATATCTTCGAGCACACCTCCGAAGAAGGCTGCTATTACTTTTGAAACAACAGCTGAAATTTCTGGTTCTGCAGCTCCAGAGCAAGAAATTGAAGCCGAAGCTGGGCCCTCAGAGCCCACAAAGGCAAAAACCTTGGAAAGTGAGGCAGAAAAAATAACAAAGCCAACTTTTGCTGAAGAAACTGGTGTTGTTACCCCCGAAGCATCCCCCAAAATTCGTGATTATATTTTTCGTCATGCTTCGGGGAAAAAATTATCAGAAAAAGAAGAACAAGAGGCCCAACACTATGCCCAAAGGTTGAAATATCCAAAGGGGGCGTTGATATTTAATGGCAGTGGAGAAGAAGATTTCTTGCATTGCCTCCCCGACAGCAAGGAAATTTCTGTCTGTCGGGAGATGAGCAGAAGCTTCGGATTCCCAACTTTAGAAGACGGACTTTCGGTGCTGTCAAAGAACGATCTGGCTGACAGCCTAGCTTACAACAGTTTAAAGGTGCGACAAATAGAATTCTTATATTTTTGTTGAGTTCAAGATTTTTCGTTTGTTTAAAACTATTGACACAGACATATTCCTGTCTGCAGGGCCTGATACTCAGCAATGCCCTCAGAGCACAGAAAGATGCTGAGGACGAAGGATGTACTATAGCCCTGAGCAACCTTCGTTCCGAAGTAATTGAACTGAGGAACGAAGGTCTCGAAAAAGACAAAATATTGCATTCCTTAATAAATAAAATAAAAGAAGACGAAGCTATTTTCAAAGGTCAGGCCGAAGCTCAGAAGCGTGAAATTGAAAACCTTCGTAAACAATTAGCCAGAGCTAAAGAGGAATGCATACTTGAAGAAACAAGGCGAGAACTCAGCGACCAATGGGCAAATCATTTAGAAGAAACTGTTAAAGAGCTTCGGTCAGCCAAGAAGAAATGCTTCGAGAAATCTATGGAGTGTGTCAAGAAAATAAAAACTAGCTTCGCCAGCGTTGGCGCATTTTCGCAAGAAGAAAACTTTATAAGAGGTAACCCCGAAGGTCCCCTGGAATGGATCAATCATGAGGCGGAGGCCTTTGAAGAAATTTTAAATAGTCGCGGAGACATCTGCGCTTTTTCTGGTGCCAGAGGGATTGCCACCATTTTGGAGGGGAAAGGATGTGAACATGTAAAGATTTTATCGTGGTCCGAAGCCACCTTGTCCACTGAAGATATAAAAGATCCTTCAGCCGAAGCTAACGCGGTTGGGGGAAAATTTTTCACCGACATCTGGGACAACGGTGGTAGAGAAATGGCCCAAGAAATCATTCAGAAAAGCGAGAAAGGGATTCATGAGGCTAGAAAAGTAGCCGAGGCTGCTGAGAAAAACGCAGAGCCTGAAGGGCAAATAGGTACTAACGAATAGTTTTCATTGCGTTATAACTTTTAATTTTATAGTTCGTTCGCGATCTGCAATAGTGATGTAATAATATCCCGTCCTCACTCAGATCCTACTAAAGCATCTTCGGGCCCTCAGCCTAAAGATGACGACGAAATTAAAAAGATGGCCGAAGCTATCATGGATCAGGTTGTCGATCGACTGCTGAACGAAGCTGCAGAGATAGTACTTAGGGAAGACTAAGTGCTATTGCAAAAAACATTTGATATATGATTTGTGTAATATTCTGTAATCCTGTATGTAATATACTTGTTTTATGATTCAATTCTTTACGATGCATGAAACTTTAAGCACGTACCATTTTTGAGTCTTCGACGAAAAAACACCTTCCCTTCTTTTCATGCTTCGTGAAGAAGAATTTATCATTTATCACGACAATATCCATAGTGTTCTGATAAGAAATATCCAAGCTTCGTAAAAATAATCCCCGAAGCTATGCCTCGAAGATCAATATTGTTTCTCCCTGTAACTTGGCATGATTTGCCCTTTCTCAAAGCATTTTCCGAAGATCGATAACATGCCCCCTTCTTGTGCCACATGCAGCATGATGTATGATGATTATGCTATGCAAAATGATGTGATGATGTTATGTTATGCAAAATGATATTTTGTGCCGAAGATACGCACATTCCTGCAATGGAGCACAATCTTTTGTATCAATACTGACTTTTTCATTATAAGCCTCCCTTAGGAGCTTCTTCGCCTTTTACTTCAGCGGAATCAGCGTTTATTTTTCGCTGTAAGTTCTGCATCCCCTTAGGAACGTCTTTGGAACTTCTTCGCCTTTTACTTTCGGCGGTATCAGCGTTGACTTTTCGCTGTAAGTTCTGCATTCCCTTAGGAACGTCTTTGGAACTTCTTTGCCTTTTACTTTCGGCGGTATTTAGCTCTGCATTCCCTTAGGAACGACTTTGGAGCAGAAAACCTACGCTGCGCTCCCTTAGGAACGACTTCTTGTAGCTTCGGCAAGCTTACTCTGCGTCCCTTAGAACAACTTTTTGTAGCTTCGGCAAGCTTACTCTGCGTCCCTTAGAACGACTTTTTCCTTGCTCCGAAAAATACATATCGTGGTGGAGGCAAGCTTATTCGCCCTTCTCTTGCAAATTCTTACAATTTGAACCTGTGAAAAAGATTTACTTTCCTCGTGGCAAACGACAAAACCATTACATGAAGTTTAAAAAGTGTTCTTTATTACATGAAAAATGAAACTTGAATAGAGAAGACTTCTATCAAAGTAGGATACTTGTCAATAGATGTGCTTTGACTCTGGCACAGTGCTATTAACTGTGCGAGCTTCGGACTGTTCTCTGAAATCCCGTTGATTTTGAGTATATTGGCCCCCTTCTGGCTGCTGGCCTTGTTGTAGCGGTGGTGGAGGCGGAGGTTGTTGCCAGGAAGCCTGAGGCTGACTCGCCGAAGCAACAGAAGCTGCAGGGTGATTGCCTACATATTCTGGGATGTAAGGCGAATGATACGAAGCAGTGTGCATGACCTGCTTCGGCTGAGCCTGTTGCGCGGCAGCTTCGGCTATCTCTTTTTGCTTCTGAATGGTAACATGGCACATCCTGGTAGTATGACCTTTGTTTTCACCACAGAATAAGCAAAATATTCTTCTGGGTTGATCCCCGAATCTTCCGCCGAAGCCCCTGGCGCCTCTGCCTCTTGGAGCTGGTGGTCGGAAGGAGCTTTGCTGTTGCCCCGAAGCCTGTGAGGAGTACTGTGGCCTTTGCTGCTGGCTCCCCTTATCATCATTTTGATTGGAATTATGAATTGATCTGACATGCCTCGGATAGAATCTTCCTCCGAAGCCCCTGGTCATCTCAGAAAATCTGAAGGCCTCCTCCCTTCTTTGGCGAAAATCATTGTCAGCTCGAATATATTCATCCATCTTCTGGAGCAGCTTCTCCAGCGTTTGTGGTGGCTTCCTGGCAAAATACTGCGCTGATGGCCCTGGCCGAAGCCCCTTGATCATGGCCTCAATGACAATCTCATTGGGCACTGTCGGCGCCTGTGCTCTTAAACGCAGAAACCTTCGGACATATGCCTGAAGGTATTCTTCGTGGTCCTGGGTGCACTGGAAAAGGGCCTGAGCAGTGACCGGCTTTGTTTGAAACCCTTGGAAACTAGTTATGAGCATATCTTTCAGTTTCTGCCAAGAAGTGATTGTCCCTGGCCGAAGAGAAGAGTACCAGGTCTGAGCAACACTTCTGACGGCCATGACGAAGGATTTTGCCATGACTGCCGTATTGCCACCGTATGAAGATATTGTTGCCTCGTAGCTCATTAGGAATTGCTTCGGGTCTGAGTGACCGTCATATATGGGAAGCTGAGGTGGCTTGTAAGTCTGTGGCCAAGGTGTAGCCTGCAATTCTGTTGAAAGAGGAGAAGCATCATCAAAAGCAAAGTTTCCATGATGGAGATTTTCATACCAGTCGTCCTCATTGCGGAAATTTTCCTGATGAAGCTCTCTGCGTGGAGGCCTTCGGGTTTGATCATCTTGAACGAAATGACGGACCTCTTCCGAAGCTTCATCTATCTGTCTCTGAAGATCAGCTAGACGAGCCATCTTTTCCTTCCTGCGCTGAACTTGTTGCTGAAGGATCTCCAAATTTTGAATTTCCTGATCAAGATCATCACCCGGAGGTGTTGGACTGACAGCCTTCCTTTTCTGGCTTCGGGCTTCTCTAAGAGAAATAACATCCTGATTGGGATCCAGCGACTGCAGTGTGCCAGCTCCTGTTGTTGAAGCCTTCTTCGGCGGCATGACGAAGGTGACGCTCGCCGAAGGTATTCAAAGCTCAAGAAATGGAAGTGAGTTCACCGGAGGTGGGCGCCAATGTTGGGGACTTGTTCTCAAATGCTAAGAGTTAAGAACAAGGCAACATAAAAAGTGTTAAGTGTTAAAGTCCTTCGTCCTTCGAAGCATTATGTCCCTTCGGGAAATAATGAGTTTCGGACGAAGGTCATAAGAGACATACCTTCGTAAACATAACAAGTAATGACGAAGGATTCATATAAAGCATGAAATATAATATAAGCATCATCATAGAATCATTTCTATTTTATTAACATGGAAAAATAGAAATGATTTCAAATTACAAATGTACCTTCGGTCCTGAGAGAAGGTAAAAAGTACAAGCGTGACGCAAAAGCAAATGCCAAGTCAGCGTGAACAGTACGGGGATACTGTTCACCTATTTATAGACACGGGACACAGCCCTTACAAAATTACATTTATGCCCTTTACATCTGACAATAACTCTATAGTAATCCATCGAGGTCCGAATAGCCTTTTCATCTTTAAGTCGGTTTCCTTTCCTGCCACCATGCCGAAGCTTTTCTGCTCACAGCTTCGGTGCTGTATCAACCTTCGTATGCTTTGAGCTTCTCCCTCTGTGATACCGATTCGAGTCCGAAGATACCAGTTTGCACATTATACTCCAGAAACACTATTAAATCATGTTTTTGAGGACCTTCGGACGCCGAAGGTCCCCAACAGCCAGCTAACAAGAAACAAAAGAAGGAAGCACAAAGAAGGGTACAGCATGTTGGGGTACAAGGACCCTTCATCAAGTCAAGATGGTCTCACATTCCTATTACCTTCTCCCAAGAGGACCTTCAGCTCAAAGATTACCCACACAACGATGCCATGGTCATCTCTTGTGTTATCAAAGGATTTCTGGTCCACAATGTCTTGGTTGACACAGGCAGCGCAGCTGACATCATATTTGCTAAGGCCTTCAGACAAATGCAAGAGCCAGAGGATAAGATTCATGATGCTACACATCCTCTCTGTGGCTTCGGAGGAAGGCAGATTGTAGCACTGGGCAAGATCACCATGTCAGTGACCTTCGGGTTCATCAACAACACTAGAACTGAGCAAGTTGTGTTTGACATTGTTGACATGGAATACCCTTACAATGCAATTATTGGTCGTGGTACCCTCAATGCCTTCGAAGCAATCCTTCATCCTGCCTATCTTTGCATGAAGATACCTTCGGATCAGGGACCCATTGCTATTCATGGAAGTCAGGAAGCTGCAAGAAGGGCCGAAGGCAATTGGACTGACTCAAAAGCAATCCATAACATAGATGGAGCTGAAGCTTGTGAACAGTACAAATTCAGAAGGGAGAAAGCGGCTTCAGCAGATCAGCCGAAGCCTATGCTCTTATGTGAGGACATAGCAGAGCAGAAGGTGCTGTTAGGCTCTCAGTTATCCGAAGAGCAGGAGAAAACCTTGATAAGGTTTTTGTTCAATAACAAGGATGTTTTTGCATGGTCAGCCAATGATCTCTGCGGAGTTAATAGAGATGTTATTGAGCACTCGCTCAATGTCGATCCATCCTTCAGACCCAGAAAGCAAAGGCTTCGGAAAATGTCAGATGATAAGGCCGAAGGTGCTCGCAACGAAGTCAAAAGACTCCTTAGTGCAGGAGTTATCAGAGAAGTAAAGTACCCAGAATGGCTAGCTAACACTGTTATGGTAAGAAAGGCCAATGGCAAGTGGCGAATGTGCATCGATTTTACAGATCTTAACAAGGCTTGCCCGAAGGATGAATTCCCACTACCAAGGATAGACTCTTTAGTTGATGCAGCAGCTTCTTCAGAGCTCATGAGTCTGTTAGACTGTTATTCAGGCTATCACCGAATTTGGATGAAGAAGGAAGATGAGCCGAAGACTAGCTTCATAACTCCAAGTGGCACATATTGTTATCTTCGGATGCCTGAGGGGCTCAAAAACGCTGGAGGGAGTTTCAGCCGAATGACTGCGAAGGTTCTCCAATCTCAAATAGGCAGAAATGTGCTAACTTATGTTGATGACATCATTGTAAAAAGCACGAAGCAGGAGAATCATATTGCTGACTTGCAGGAGACCTTCGCCAGTTTCAGGCAGGCTGGTTTAAAGTTAAACCCAGAAAAATGCGTCTTCGGAGTAAAGAAGGGAAAGTTTCTTGGATGCTTGGTTTCAACAAAGGGAATTGAAGCTAATCCAAGTAAGATTGAAGCTATACTTCGGATGGAGCCACCAACTACAAAGAAGGGGGCTCAAAGATTGACAGGAAGGTTGGCATCTCTCAATAGATTCATATCCAGATCAGCAGAGAGAAACTTACCATTCTTCGAAGTGCTGAAATCAGCCGAAGTCTTTCAATGGGGACCAATCCAGCAGAAGGCCTTCGAAGAGCTGAAACAGTATTTAATAGATCTAACAACATTGACTCCACCAATGCCAGAGGCTCCTTTATTATTATATGTGGCAGCTTCGCACTCAGCGGTAAGTGCAGCGCTTGTCCAGGAGAAGCTTGATGGTCAAGTCAAAAGGCAGGCCCCAATATATTTTGTTTCCGAGGTTCTTAGTTTATCAAAGAAAAATTATACAGAGTTGGAGAAGGTACTATATGCTGTCTTGATGGCCTCCAGAAAGCTTTGGCACTATTTCCAAGCTTACAACATAATTGTTCCTTCTTCACAACCTCTGAAGGATATTATGAGGAACCGAGAAGCTACTGGAAGGATTGGAAAATGGGCTGCAGAGCTCAATGAATTTTGTATTGAATATGTTCATAGATCTTCGATTCAGTCCCAGGCGCTGGCAGACTTCATTGCTGACTGGACGCCAGGGGCTCAGGAGGAGGAAACGAATAAAGACAACGAAGCCTGGACAGTGTTTTGTGATGGATCTTGGGGAACCTTCGGAGCAGGAGCGGCTGCTGTGTTGGTCTCACCTTCCAAAGTGAAAACTTGTTATGCGGCAAAGCTTGATTTTAGTTGCACAAATAACATTGCTGAGTACGAAGCATTGATTCTAGGTCTTCGGAAGTTAAAAGCAATGGGAATCAGAAGGGCCATACTTAAAACTGATTCTCAGGTTGTTTCGGGTCATATTGACAAGAGTTGCAAGGCTAAGGATCCGAAGCTTGAAAAATATCTGGATATGGTTCGAAGAGTTGAAGCTTCTTTCGAAGGGTTTTCTGTCAAAAATATCCCTCGAGGACAAAATGAGCATGCTGATTTACTAGCTAAGTCAGCAGCACAGGGGCTGCCTCTACCTTCGGATGTGTTCTTCGAAACAATAAAAGCACCTTCGGTGGAACTTCTTGAAAGAGCAGTCCTTAACATATCTCCTGTTTTCAGCGAAGATTGGAGAACAGAGATCATCTCTTACCTTCGGGGTAAATTCCTTTCAGATGACGAAGCTTATAACAAGAGGATAGAGGCAAGAGCTCGTCCGTATGTCATAATAGAAGGGGAGTTGTACAAACATGGAGTTTGTGCCCCGCTGCTCAAATGTTTATCCAGAACCGAAGGTATAGAGTTAATGAAAGAAATACATGCAGGCCTGTGTGGATCTCACATCGGATCTAGGCCGTTACTTGGAAAAATTTTCCGTCAAGGGTTTTATTGGCCGAAGGCAGCTTCGGATGCAGCAGAATTGGTTCAAAAGTGCGAAGGTTGTCAGAAATGTGCAAGAGATCAAAAACAACCTTCGTCCTTAACACAGCTCATACAACCCACTTGGCCATTGCAAAGGTGGGGCCTTGACTTGTTAGGTCCGTTACCACCGGCTCAAGGGAACCTGAGATATGTTGTAGTAGCTGTGGAATATTTTTCTAAATGGATTGAGGCGAAGCCTTTAGCCACAATAACTTCGGCTACCGTCCAAAAGTTTTTCTGGCAGAATATTGTTTGTCGTTTCGGGGTGCCAAAGGCTATCACTGTGGACAATGGGACACAGTTTGACTCCGAAGCTTTCAGGGATTTCTGTGACCAAATTGGTACGAAGATCAATTTTGCATCAGTTAGGCACCCAGAGTCAAATGGACTCGTTGAAAGAGCCAACGGCATTATAATGACAGGAATAATGAAGTTAATCTTCAACCAACCCAGGGGAAAATGGCCAGATCAGTTAACCAAAGTGGTGTGGAGCCACAACACAACAACATCAAGGTCTACAGGCTTCACTCCATTCAAGTTGTTATTCGGTGACGAAGCAATAACTCCAGAGGAAGCTAAAGCCGGATCAATAAGGATAGTAGCTTCGGCAGAATCAGATTCCGAAGCTGCTTATTCTATAGAAAAAGATGCTTTAGAAGGGATCAGACTACAAGCCGTGGAGAACATCAGTAAATATCAAGCCGAAACAATCAAGTGGCGGGATAGAAAGGTTCGGCTAAAAAATATTGAGCCAGGACACTTGGTGCTTCGGAGAGTGGCCAACCCAGAAACAGTGGGCAAGTTGCAGCTGAAATGGGACGGACCTTTCTTAGTAGCATCTTCGTCAAGACCCGGTTCATACAGATTGAAGGATATGGACGGCAACGACATTCCTAGGTCTTGGAATGCGGATGAGCTTCGGCGATATTATGTATAACTCGATGTAATTTTTCATATTTTCTATTTTTCTTTCATGGCACCCTTTTCCTTTCCGAAGGGGGAGAAAGGTTATTAATGGGGCCAGCACATGTAATTTCCTTTTTTAGTTCTATAAGAGCAAAGTCCCCCAAGGAATGTAAATGTAAAAGCTGAGAATGCACCATCGAGTGCCAAAAAGTAAAGGCGAAGAAGCTCCAAAGTCGTTCCTAAGGGAATGCAGAGCTTACAGCGAAAAGTCAACGCTGATTCCGCCAAAAGTAAAGGCGAAGAAGCTCCAAAGTCGTTCCTAAGGGAATGCAGAGCTTACAGCGAAAAGTCAACGCTGATTCCGCCAAAAGTAAAGGCGAAGAAGCTCCAAAGTCGTTCCTAAGGGAATCCAGAGCTGAGGTGTGATTGTTTTTAAGGAAATAATGGTTATGAGTATGGCTTGAAGTGTGATCGTTTGGCCATTCATTTGCACATTGCATTACATCATAACATTTGCATTCATAAACATTCATCCAGGCATATATAGGATAATCATCTTTATAGCATAAACGGTTGCTTCGGCAAATAAAAAGGAGAGCTTCGGAAAGAGGGGAAATGTTGTTTTCTATGCTTCGTTGCGTACGAAAAGAAGGGAAGGTGTTTTTTCGCCTTCGGCTCAAAAAAGAAAATTTCGTCCACATCAAAGCATTTCTTATACATCAATGAAAGGATAACGATATATTACAAGGTATGAACATAATACATCAAAGACAAGTTTTGGTTACATTTACAAAAGTTATCTCAAAAGTTTCTCAAGTACTATGTGCAGACTACTGTTTAATCTCTAAGGAGCTTCGTCTTCGGCGTCATTTTTCAATCATCAGCTTCGGCTTCGTCATCCTACATGAATAAGGTCGTGGTAAGTCAAGATCGAGCTTGCAAGAAAAGGTAAGCACAAGGTATGGTTCCTTACTGCTTCAAGGTGGCTACGAGCTTCGTTTCCAGCCTTTTCTCGCCCACCTTTTGTCCATATCATTTTAACAAATCTATTTGAGATACTTCGGGCGAGATCAGGAATGTCATCTAGGATTGTTGGTGATAAAGTGAAATTTGGCCTATTGACAATCTTTCCATGATCACAGCCAGCCTTCAAGAAAGCTGCAGCAGTGCCTCGAGAAGCCACCCAGGCACAGAAATCACCATGCCCAGCTATGACTTCGTCGAGCTCGTCAATCTCCCCCTCAATATGTTCGAAGGTTTTCGGTAGGTCTTCAGCTGAGGGGGTGAATTTTTCACTGCTGGCTCCAACTGAGTAAAAAATCTTTCTTAATCGTTGAATGCATTTATTGCTAAATTCCAAGCACTTTTCTTGAAGATTTATCAGTAGTTTTCTCAAATCTGAATTTTGTTGAGCTTCAGCTTCAAGTTTTGCATTAAGATCTTGTTTTTCTCGTTCGAACTGCTCAGACTGGCGGAGAAGCTTCGTATTCAGTTCCGTTATTTTTGCTTCAGCTTCCGCCAATAAACCTTCGGTTGTCTGGAGCTCGAAGTTCTTTTTCTCAAAAGCATCTGATTGCTCTTTTATTCTGCTTTCCAAATTTTCAATTATAACCTCGTGCTTCTTATCTTCAAGATCTTGTTGCATTTGCAAGGCTTTGCTCAACAGCATGCTCTGCACGGGAACAACCTTCGTCAGACATGTTTTTTATTATTAGAAACAATAAAAGTTAAGGGATAAGTTATTCACCTTGAAGTTGGAGTAAAATAAACTACCAACGACATGTTGTCGTCGGTAGCGGCTGATGTCTGTTTCTAGCTTCGGGAATCCAATACTCTTGGATAGAGTACTGATAACTTTGGCCCCTGTTTGATCTCGAATGCACTCTAATTTTTCATCATCAACGCCTCCGAAGAGGAGTGCCCCAGGTTTGTATCCACAGGATTTGGCATATTCTCTAAGCTCTTCTATTTCAGTTTTTGATAGATGTTCTCCAATTAAGATCTGGAACACGAAGGCTTCGTTTTCTGAAGCTTCATCAGCAATTTCTTTTCCTTTCTTCGACACTGCGGTCACGGCCTCTTCGGCAGCAGTGGTATCTTCTTCTGCAGCCATGTCTAGCAGTATTTGATCAATATGTTCAATTGTGCTCTCCAGGTTCAAATCTTCAGCTGAGGCAGCTTCGGCAGCTGCGGCCTCCGAAGGTGCAATTTCAATATTTGTCCCCTCTGCAACTGCCGGTGTTTTCTGGGCTGAAGCTCTTGGTGGCGTCTTGTCAATTACCTCTGTCACAGTGATAATTCTTTGCTTCTTTGCCTTGATTGTTTTCTTCGATATTTCGGGCTCCTTGTCCTTCTGAAAAAACTTTGTCAGTTGAGGGCCCAGTGGACTTAGCTTCGTAGGTAAGGATTCAGTCATTACCTTCAGAATTTCCTCAACGACAGCAGCAGAAGGTGATGCGGGGGTTTCTTCTGCTTCGGATGTTTGTTGCTTCGGAGAAGAAGCTGTCCTCTTCTTCGGAATTTTCTTCTTTGGTTCTTTTTCTTCATTCACGGCCTCAGTTATCCTTTTTCTTTTTTGACCCCCAGCACCTTTGTTCAGGTTTTCATAATCAGGGTAATCCAAGCCCAAGGCGTCCAACACTCGGTTTAGCCTTCGCTTCGGACGGGTGCCGAAGGCCGCGGTCATTAATTGATCTTCTTTTTTGGAATAGTTCCCAAGTATTTCGTTGCACATAGCTTCAATTGTTTCCAGCCACTCTTGGCAAGGTGTTTTAAAGTATTTCTTAAATTTGTAATAGTAAGGCAAACGCACAAGTTCACCTTCTTTCTTTTTCCCCTTCAGCTTCGGCATTTCCCATTCTTTTAAACTGGGGAAAACTTGGAAAGCCAAGAACTCCTGAACTAGGTCTCTTGTACTAATATGCTCTGCAACAATTCTAAATTCATCCATTGCTTTTTGTGTGGTACCGTCTATTGACATGTTGCAGAGAGGCCGGGTTTCTCCGAAGATTAGTTCGAGTGGACTTTGCACGAGCTTCTCCTTGTCATCGTTAACCTTGACATAGAACCACTCGGACTTCCACCCTGCTGCCCATTTACTCCGATAGCTGATTACAGGAAACTTCGTAGTCTTCCGATAAGCAAAATTGTAGCAGCCAAAATTGTCATGTAATCCATCCTTTCTAGCCTTCGTCTGGTAATGCAGCTCGTGAACCCGGCAAAAGCTGTCAGCAAATGGCTCCACTGCTTGGCTTCGGAGTGCCCAGATATAAACACTGAGCCTAACGATAGCGTTAGGGGTAAGTTGGTGAAAATAGATACCGAACCTTTTTAGCACATCTGCAATAATCTCATGAAGGGGGAATCTTAATCCAGCCTTTAAAAAGCTCTTAAAAATGACAATTTCATCCTTTTCAGGCTTCGGGGTAGTCTCCTCTCCCCCGAAGCGTAATAGCTTCTTCTGATCTTCATTGAAAAAGCCTGACTTTACCATCTTGGAGAGATCAGCCTTCGAAACGGTAGACTTTCCAAAATCCAAATGGCTAGGCTTGCTTGGCATAGCAATACGATAATCGTCTTCGGGATCAGTTTCCTCAATAACTTCTTCTTCCACTCCGGCAACTGCTCGTTTTGCTTGTTCTGCATCTTTACTAGGGATCTCTTCAGAAACCACCAGCCCGGATCGTTGTATGGCTTCGGAGATGGGAACGGTCTCCGAAGCTTCAGTTTCGACCCCCTCACGCTCAACCCTGGCGGTAGAACGCACTCTGGCCATTTAACTATAAACTTGAGAAACTTTAATACTTTCTTCCTCCGAAGCAGGTTTCGAGCTGGAGCTTCGTTCAATTCCGACAGACAAGCTTCGGCAATGGTTACAAATTTTGGCAGCAAAACAGTACAAATAGCAATGAATGCTGTGATAACTTCACACCTACTCGTTTGTTTATATAGTGCTGCAGGTAAGAAGGCGAAGCGCCAGAATTTTTACACCAGGCGGACACTCGCTCGCACTCGCTGCGTGGTGGGCCGCAGAGACCGAATAGTAACTCTGCAAGGTGGGGCTGTTACATGTTGGGAGATTGAATCGTTTCTCGACAACGAGCTCAGGGAAGGTGTTTTTTAGACCTTCGGCGCTCCGAAGCTTAAGAGACTTTTTTCACGGATCAAGCTCGTTACGAAAAACGATCTAGCACCGCGAAAGGGGCTACTGTTGGGTTTATGCTTCGTCGCCGAAGGTCTTATAGGAAGAAGTAGTCCTCGGCTGAAGCTGTTTGTATAAGATAGCCGAAGGTTCCTCTCTGTGAAGCTTCGGCATTACAAACCGACTTAAAGATAGAATGACCTTTTAGTCCATAAAGGTCTGAGTCAATTTTGTAAGTTTTTACAAGGGGCATACTTGTAATTCCTCACAGGCTGCGTCCTGTGCCTATAAATAGTGAACAGTATTCCGTTACTGTTCACGCATTCTGGTTTTTGCAATTGCATCTCTCGGAATTCAGTCTTTGCCAAGGCATAGGTATCATTGTATTTAATGATTCAATTCATTAAGTAAATATAACAGAATGCATTTGTGATTTACTCGTTCATCTTATACCTTTTATTTTACATTATCTTACAATGTCTGTTGAAAGTTTATTACGAAGGTTCAACTTCGTGATAATACTCTCATCAACCTTCGTCCAAGACCCATTATTCTCAAAGGAATAATGCTTCACGGACGAAGGACAGTAACATTTAACATTTTTATGTTGCCTTGTTCTTAATGCATAGCATTTGAGAACAAGTCTCCAACACTACTACTACTATACTACTACTACAACTACTACTACTACTATACTACTACTACTACTACTACTACTACTACTACTACTACTATACTACTACTACTACTACTACTACTACTACTACTACTACTACTACTACTACTACTACTACTATACTACTACTACTACTACTATTATACTACTACTACTACTACTACTACTACTATACTACTACTACTACTACTACTACTACTACTACTACTACTACTATACTACTACTACTACTACTATACTACTACTACTACTACTATACTACTACTACTACTACTACTATACTACTACTACTATACTACTACTACTACTACTACTATACTACTACTACTACTACTACTACTACTACTACTACTACTACTACTACTATACTACTACTACTATACTACTACTACTACTACTGTTGGGGACTTGTTCTCAAGTGCTAAGAGTTAAGAACAAGGCAACATAAAAAGTGTTAAGTGTTAAGATCCTTCGTCCTTCGAAGCATTATGTTCCTTCGGGAAATAATGAGTCTCGGACGAAGGTCATGAGAGACATACCTTCGTAAACATAACAAGTAATGACGAAGGACTCACATAAAGCATGAAATATGATATAAGCATCACCGTAGAATCATTTCTATTTTATTAACATGGAGAAACAGAAATGATTCCAAATTACAAATGTACCTTCGGTCCTGAGAGAAGGTGAAAAGTACGAGCGTGATGCCAAAAGCAAATGCCAAGTCAGCGTGAACAGTACGGGAGTACTGTTCATCTATTTATAGACGCGGGACGCAGCCCACGTAAAATTACATCCATGCCCATTACATTTGTTAACGGCTTATGGAAATCTGTCGAGGCCCCCAAAGTCTTTTCATCTTTAAGTCGGTTCCCCCTTCTGCCATCGCGCCGAAGCTTTCCTGCGCACAGCTTCGGCTACACTCGACCTTCGTCTGGTTCAGGCTTCGTCCTGGCTGTGCTCCATATTCATAATTCTGGATCCGAAAATACCTGTTCACATAATCCACTCGGAAAACATTGTCAAATCATGTTTTTGAGGACCTTCGGAGGACGAAGGCCCCCAACAGTAGCCCCTCGCAATATTAATTTGTAAATAATAAATTCAGATTGCGATATGGACGAAGGCCTTGAGCCGAAGGTCCGAAAAAACACCTTCCCTTTGCTAGAATAGCAACATTCAATGACAAGTGGGGTCTTTCAACTTTCAACGCATCAAGCGTATAAATACGGCCATGCCGCAAACTTATTTCGCACGCTTTCTGGCCAACCACTCCTGCTCATTCATTTTTTAGCTCTTGTGCACTGTGATCTGGTAAGTTTTTAGCTTTGAAGCTTCGGCTTTTAAAAACAGTTTTTTAGCGCTTCCGAAGATGTCTGAAGCTGCTAAGAAGGCTGCTGCTGAGATGAAGCTGAGTCTTGATGAAGAGAAGAACCTAGGGTTTCTTATAGCGATGTCGAAGTCCAACACAGAAAAGATTACCAAGGAAATTCTGGAGGGGCTATCTGAAGATACTGGTGACAGTGAAAGTTATGATATGGACAGCGGTGGCGAAGACTCCGAAGATCGCCCCTGGCGACCAAGCCATTCAGTTTATGGTAAATCAACTATCAAAGAGAATCATCTTGTTAATATGAGAGGAAGGTATTTCCAGGATCTGTCCATTGTGAGGGCGGACGAAGGGGAAAAAACTTGTCCACACCCTGAAGAAAATGAAGTTGTGGTGTACCGAAGCTTTTTGAAAGCTGGACTGCGATTCCCCTTGAGCAGCTTCGTCGTGGAGGTGTTGAAAATCTTCGAAGTCTATCTTCATCAACTTACTCCCGAGGCAATTATAAGGCTGAATATCTTCGTGTGGGCCGCGAGGAGCCAAGGTCTGAAGCCTGACGCAAGAAGCTTCTGTAATGTTCATGAATTATTATATGAAACAAAGCCTTGGGGCAAAGAACAGTACCATAACAACTTTGGCTGCTACAGCTTCGTTTCTCGGTCCGGGGCAAGCTGTCCCGTACCAACCTTTCGGAAGAGATGGCCCGGGGATTGGATGACAGAATGGTTTTATGTGAAGAATGACTTATCAGCACGAGAAGACATCAAAGGTATAATTATGCGTCCTATTTGGCAAAGCTTCGGCCTTCGGAGGCCGAAGGTTGAAATGAACGAAGCCGCCGAAGAGTGCCAAAGAGCCTTCGGCGTTGTCTGCTCTTTTATAGGAACAAGGGACTTAGTACAAGAACATATCGCCTTCAGGGTGTGGCCGCTTGCTGAGAAATGGGAAATGCCACAAGAAACCATAAAAGAGGCCGACGAAGGTGAGCTTGTGAGACTGAAGTACACGTTCAAATTTGGAGATAAATTTATTGAGCCAGATGATGAGTGGTTGAAAAGCATTGACAATTTAAGTGATGAGCTACTCGGGACCTACTCGAAGGCTGAAGATAATGCAATGTCAGCAGCCTTCGGAGGCCGAAAAAAGAAGAGACTGAATCGGGTATTTGATGCCATTGGGTTTGTCTACCCTGATTACTGCTATCCCATTCGAAGGCAGAAGAGAAAAAACACAATCTCTGCAAAAGAAGAAGCTGCAGCTGCTCCTAGCGAGCCAGAACCCAAAAGGAAAAAGATAAAGGTTCTTACGCAACGGCCTCGTTATATTGAACCAGCTTCGGTGCCGGAGTTTACCGGGAAGACTTCTTCAGCCACCGAAGCTGAAAAACTAATCGAGCCAGCCTTGTTGCTAGAGATCGCAGAAACGGCCGAAGTGCCACCAAAGATAGAATCAGAACAATCAAACATTTTGTTGTCAGAAACAAAAGAGAAAACCGAAGCGCCGCTCACAGAAAAAATTGAGGAGGTAAGAGAAGCAACTGAGGGCTCCAAAACATCAGAAGTTTTGAGTCCTACAGCAATCATTGGGACAGCAAAAAACCAAAAGGGGCCATCAGTGACCCCAAAAAGGAAAAGAATGGTAAATGTACTAGACGTCTTGGAGACAATTAAGTCTTCAAGCACAATTCCAAAAAAGAGTGTTGAAGTTGCTGAAGCTTCTACTGAAGCTTCGGCTCAACAAGCTGAAGCTGAAGTTGGGCCTTCAGAGCCCTTCGAAGAACATCCTTTTGAAGCCGAAGCAGTAAAAATTCCGGAACCAATATTAGTTGAAGAAGCGGACACCGTCATCCCCGAAGCACCTGCCGGCATGCATGATTACATCATACGACATGCTTCGGGGAAAAAGCTATCTGAGGAAGAAACTCATGAGGCCAACCATTATGCAAAGGAGCTGAAATATCCGAAGGGGGTAGTAATATTCAATGGAACAAATGAAGATGACTTCTTATACTGCCTGCCTGATAACAAAGAGCTATCCGTCTGCCGAGAGATGGCGAGAAGCATAGGCTTTCCGAAGCTTGAAGCTGGGTTAAGTGCCATGACGAAAGAGGATCTCGCAGACAGCCTCGCGTACAACAGCCTGAAGGTACGGGAATTAAACACTTGAGAAAAAACCCCCTATCTTTTTTTTTTACGCAACTCATTCCTTTTTTCTTATATGAATTCTTTTTTCATATAGGGCCTGATCCTAAGCAACGCGTTAAGAGCGCAAAAGAGCGCCGAAGATGAAAGTTATGAAATTGCGTTTAATAATTTACGCTCCGAAGTTATCAAACTGAGAAACGAAGCTTTGGAAAAAGATAAAATTCTACTTACACTGGTAGATAAAGTGAAAAAAGACGAAGCTGCTTCAAAGGCCCAGGCCGAAGCTCAAAAACACGAGATTAAAGATCTTCAGAAACAGCTGGCTAGAGCTAAAGAGGAGCGCGCGCTTGAGAAAACGAAACGAGAACTTAGTGATTTTATGGTCAACAAATTGGAATCAAAAGTTAAGGAGCTTCGCACATCTCAGGGGAAATGCTATGTCAAATCTGTAGAATGTGTGAATAAAATTAAATCCAGCTTCGCCAGCGTAGGCGCCTTTTCCAGCGAAGAGAATTTCTCTCGAGGCAATCCCGAAGGTCCGCTGGAATGGATTAGCCACGAAGCAGAGGCCTTCGAAGAGATTCTGAACAGTCGTGGCGACATATGTGCTTTTTCGGGCGCCAGAGGAATTGCTTCCGTCTTAGAGAAGAAAGGTTGCGAACATGTAAAATTTTTAGCTCAATCCGAAGCTACCTTATCTACCGAAGGCATCAAAGACCCCTCGGCCGAAGCGAGCGTGGTTGGTGGCAAATTTTTTACTGATATCTGGAACGACGGCGGCCGAGGAATGGCGCGAGAAATCATTGAAAGAAGCGAAAAAGGCATTCACGATGCTAGAAGAGTAGCAGACGCTGCCGAAAGGAGTAGGGAGCCCGAAGGACAGTTAGGTACCAACTAGTCGTTCTTGTTGCGTTGTAATTTTCATTTTAAACTTTGTCACGATTTGTAAAAGTACTGAAGAAGTGTTCTCTTCGCTCAGAAACTGTTGGACGATCTGCCGACCCCCACACAAAAGGGGATGAAGAAATTAATCAAATGGCCGAAACTATCATGGACAAGGTTGTTGACCAACTTCTGAATGAAGCCGCCGAAGCAGTATTGAGGGAAGATTAGGTGCTATTTGGAAAAAACATTTAAAGTGTAATCTATGCAACACTTTGTACATTTGAATGTAATATACAAGTCTCTTTTCATTATTGAATTCTTTACGATGCATGAAACTTTAAATACATACCACTTTTGAGCCTTTGGCGAAAAAACACCTTCCCTTCTTTTCATGCGTCGTGAAGAAGATAGCCTTCGTCAAAATTATTCTGATGAATGACATCGATGCCTCGTGAAAACATTTTCCGAGGCTATTTTCCGGAGCTATGCAACTTTGATATTGATCTGATAAAGTTCGCCCATGTTTCGTGAAAATATTCCCCGAAACTGTATTCCGAAGCTATACAATTTCAATGTCACTTTTTCAAAGCATCCCTTCGAAGGTTGAGAGTGTCCCCTTCTCTTGCCAAATGCGATATGATGTATGATGCTTATGCTATGCAAAATGATGTGATGATGTTATGTTATGCATGTGACATTTGTTCCGAAGATACACATAAAATATATTCGTAAGCTCTGCATTCCCTTAGGAACGTCTTTGGAGCTTCTTCGTCTTTTACTTAGACGGCATCAGCGTTGACTTTTCGCTGTAAGCCTCCCTTAGGAGCTTCTTCGTCTTTTACTTAGACGGTATCAGCGTTGATTTTTCGCTGTAGGCTCTGCATTCCTTTAGGAACGACTTCTGAGCAGAAAACTTACGCTGCGCTCCCTTTGGAACGACTTTTTGTGACTTTATAAACTTACTCTGCGTTCCTTAGAACGACTTTTTGTTACTCCGAAGGAATTTTAGTCCGAAGGTCCTTCTTGGTAACGGAAGAAATTTTAGGCTTCGGCAACTTAGACCTGTGAATCAAATAAATTTTTCTCGTGGAAACAACGAAATTATTACATGGAAACTATCAATGTTTTTTGCTTCACAGAAAACAAAACTGAATAGAAAAGACTGCTATCAAAGGTAGGATATGTCAATAAATGTGCTTCGACTCTGGCACAGTGCTGTTGACTGTGCGAGCTTCGGACTGTTCTCTGAAGTCCCTCTGCTGTGGAGCGTATTGACTCCCTTCTGGCTGTTGACCTTGCTGCAATGGAGGTGGAGGCGGAAGCTGCTGCCAGGAAGCTTGAGGTTGACTTGCCGAAGCTACAGAAGCCGCAGGGTGGTTGTCTATGTATTGTGGGACATAAGGCGGATGAAACGAAGCAGTATGCATAACCTGCTTCGACTGAGCTTGTTGAGATGCAGCTTCGGCTAGTTCCTTTTGCTTCTGGATTGTAACATGGCACGTCCTAGTGGTGTGGCCCTTGCCCTCTCCACAGAATAGGCAAAACAGTCTCCTTGGCTGATCTCCGAATCTTCCGCCGAAGCCCCTGGCGCCTCTGCCTCTTGGAGCTGGTGGCCGAAAGAAAGTTTGTTGTTGCCCCGAAGCCTGTGAGGAGCACTGCGGCCTGTTTTGCTGACTCCCCTTATCATCATTCTGAGTGTTGTGAATGGAACGGACATGCCTCGGGTAGTATCTTCCTCCGAAGCCCCTGGTCATCTCAGAAAACCTGAAGGCCTCCTCCCTTCTTTGGCGAAAGTCATTGTCAGCACGAACGTACTCATCCATCTTTTGGAGCAATTTCTCCAAGGTCTGAGGAGGCTTCCGAGCAAAGTATTGAGCTGCAGGTCTAGGACGGAGCCCCTTGATCATGGCTTCGATAACGACTTCATTGGGCACCGTTGGTGCCTGCGCCCTCAATCGTAAGAACCTTCGGACATACGCCTGAAGGTATTCTTCGTGATCCTGAATACACTGGAAGAGGGCTTGAGCTGTAACTGGCTTCGTTTGAAATCCTTGAAAGTTGGTCAGTAACATATCCTTCAGCTTCTGCCATGAAGTGATTGTTCCTGGCCGAAGAGAGGAATACCAGGTCTGAGCAACATTCCTGACGGCCATGACGAAAGACTTCGCCATGGTTGCAGCGTTGCCCCCGTACGAAGACACTGTTGCTTCGTAGCTCATCAAGAATTGCTTCGGGTCGGAGTGGCCGTCAAACATGGGGAGCTGGGGTGGCTTATAGGATGGAGGCCAAGGAGTAGCCTGCAGCTCAGCAGACAGAGGAGAAGCATCATCAAAAACAAAATTTCCCTGATGGAAATTATCATACCAGTCGTCTTCGTTGACGAAGCCCTCCTGATGGTGGTCTTTCTGATGAGGCCTTCTGTTCTGCTCATCGTGAGTGAGATGGCGAACTTCCTCAGAAGCTTCGTCAATTTGCCTTTGCAACTCAGCTAGGCGGGCCACCTTCTCCTTCTTCCTCTGCACTTGTTGATGTAGCATCTCCATCTCTCTGATTTCTTGGTCTAGCTCTTCTTCCTCAAGCGTCGGGCTAACAGCTTTTCTCTTCTGGCTTCTGGCCTCCCGAAGAGAGACGGTCTCCTGGTTGTGGTCCAGCGGTTGTAGTGCTGCAGCCCCAGCCGCTGAAGCTTTCTTCGGCGCCATAGCGAAGGTCTATAGCTTCCGAAGGTGTTCACGAAGACTCGAAGTGGAAGTGAGTTCACCGGAGGTGGGCGCCAATGTTGGGGACTTGTTCTCAAGTGCTAAGAGTTAAGAACAAGGCAACATAAAAAGTGTTAAGTGTTAAGATCCTTCGTCCTTCGAAGCATT
>NW_023366882.1:232500-240000 GCF_902167145.1 Zea mays
TAACGCTATCGTTAGGCTTAGCGTTTATATTTGGGCCCTCCGAAGCCAAGCAGTGGAGCCTTTTGCTGACAGTTTCTGTCGAGTTCATGAATTGCATTATCAAACAAAGGCCAGAAAAGATGGGCTTCATGAAAACTTCGGTTGCTACAATTTTGCCTACCGGAAAACCGCAAAGTTTCCTGTAATTAGCTACCGAAGCAAATGGCCGGCAGGCTGGAAATCAGAATGGTTCTATGTCAAGGTTGATGAGGACAAGGAGAAGCTTGTGCAAAGTCCACTCGAGCTAACTTTCGGAGAAACCCGACCCCACTGCAACATGACACCAGAGGGTCAAACTCAACGGGCAATGGATGAATTCAGAATCATTGCAGAGCATATTGGTACCAGGGATCTGGTTCAAGAATTCTTAGCATTCAAAGTTTTCCCTACTCTGAAAAAATGGGAAATGCCAAAGTTAAAGGGGGAGAAGAAGGAAGGGGATCTTGTCCGGCTTCCTTACCACTTCAAATTCAAGAAATATTTTAAGAAGCCCTGCCAAGAGTGGCTGGACACAGTTGAGGTGATGTGTAATGAAATTCTTGGAAATTATTCGAAAAAAGAAGATCAACTGATGACAGCAGCCTTCGGTACCCGTCCGAAGCGAAGGCTGAACCGAGTGCTTGATGCACTGGGCTTCGAATATCCTGACTATGCGCAGCTGAACAAGGATGCTGAGGGCCAGAGAAGAAAAAGAGAGGCCGAAGCTTTAAACAAGGATGAAGAACAACCACCAAAAAAGAAGAAAATTGTCAAGAGAAAAATATCAACTCCAAAGCGAAAACTATCCGAAGGAGAGGGGACCCCCACACCACCTTCTACCAGCGACGTGGAGGAAATTCTAAAGGTAATGACTGAACCCATGCCCACGAAGCTAAGTCCATTAGGGCCTCGACTGACGAAGCTTTTTCAAAAGGTGGCGGAGCCGGAAAAAACGAAGATAACCAAAGCAAAAAGGCAAAGAATTATTGCCGTAACAGAAGTTATTGACAAGACGCCACCGAGAGCATCAATTCAGAAAACAGCAGCTGCTGAAGACACAACAAACGTCGAAGTCGCACCTTCGGAGGTCGCGGCTACCGAAGCCGCTACAGCCGAAGATGTGAACTTAGAGACTACCATTGAGAATATCGACAAAATTTTAGAAGACATGGCTGCAGAAGAAGCTGCCGCTGCTGCTAAAAAAGTCATGGCCGCAGTGCCTGAGAAGGGGAAAGAAATAGCCGAAGTCGCTTCGGACGACGAAGCCTACACATTTCAAAATTTAATTGGGCAAAAACTTTCGGAGGACGAAATAGAAGAGCTAAAAGACTATGCCAAATCTTGCGGATACAGGCCAGGAGCTCTTCTATTCGGAGGTGTGGACGATGAAAAATTAGGCTGCATTCGAGACCAAACCGGAGCTAAGGTCATCGGTACTCTGTCAAAGAGTATCGGTTTTCCGAAGCTAGAGATAGATATCAGCCGCTACCGACGACAGCATATCGTCGGCAGCTTATTTTATTCCAATTTCAAGGTAAACAATCTTTTCTCTGTTCCTTATTGCTTTGGATAATGAAAATGTTACTAACGAAAACTGTTTTTGTGCAGAGCATGCTACTGAGCAAAGCTCTGAAGATGCAGCAGGATTTAGAGGACAAAAAACACGAAGCTATAATTGGAAATTTGGAGAGCAAAATAAAAGAACAATCAGTCATCATTGAAAAGAAAGACTTCGAACTTCAATCAACCGAAGGCTTGCTGGCAGAGACCGAAGCTAAAATATCAGAATTGAATTCGAAGCTTATCGGTCAATCAAAACAGTTTGAACAAGAAAAGCTAGAGCTTAATTCTAAACTTGAAGCCGAAGTCCAAGCCAACTCAAATTTGAAGAAATCATTAACAAGCCTTCAGGATAAATGTTTGAATTTTAGCAACAATTGTATCCAACAACTAAAGAAGATCTTTTACTCAGTTGGAGCCAGCAGCGGGAAATTTACCCCTTCGGATGAAGATTTACCAAAAGCCTTCGATCATATCGAAGCTGAAATTGAAGAACTTGACGAAGTTATAGCTGGGCACGGTGACTTCTGTGCCTGGGTAGCTTCTCGGGGTACTGCTGCAGCATTCCTGAAGGCTGGCTGCGAGCATGGAAAGATCGTCAACAGGCCCAACTTCACCCTGTCTCCATCAATCCTGGACGATATACCTGACCTCGCCCGAAGTATCTCAAATAGATTTATAAAAATGATATGGACAAAAGGCGGGCGGGAGAAGGCTGGAGACGAAGCTCGAAGTCATCTTGAACCAGTAAGAAATCCTACTTTGTACTTACCTTCTCCTTCATACTTGATTTTTACTCTGGATACCTGGATTCATGTAGGATGACGAAGCTGAAGGTGATTAAAGAATATGCCGCCGAAGCGGGAGCCTGAAGAAGATTAGTAGTAGTAGGCTAGAAAATTTGTAACAACTTGTTGTAAATACAATTAAACCGTTCTCAAGGAACTTTGTACATACCTTGTAATATATCCTTACCCTTTTATTAAGACGCTTTGATGTGGACGAAATCAATATTTTGAGCCGAAGGCGAAAAACACCTTCCCTTCTTTTCGTACACAACGAAGCATTAAAGACTGCTTCTTCTTTCTGCGGAAGCTTTGCTTTTTTGTACAAAACATAAAAGACTACTTCTTCTTTCTGCTGAAGCTTTTCTTTTTTTGTACACTCCAAAACATAAAAGAATACTTCTCCTTTTTGCCGAAGCAACCACTTAGTAACACAGATGCCATGAATGAATGCTTATGAATGCAAATGCTATGATGTAATGTGATGTGCGAATGAATGTCCAAAACATATAACCGAAGCCACACTCAACCATTATTTCCTTGGAATCAACCACACATCAGCTCTGCATTCCCTTAGGAACGACTTTGGAGCTTCCTCGTCTTTTACTTAGACGGTATAAACTCTGCATTCCCTTAGGAACGTCTTTGGAGTTTCTTCGCCTTTTACTTAGGCGGTATAAGCTCTGCATTCCATTAGGAACGTCTTTGGAGCTTCTTCGTCTTTTACTTAGACGGTATAAACTCTGCATTCCCTTAGGAACGTCTTTGGAGTTTCTTCGCCTTTTACTTAGGCGGTATAAGCTCTGCATTCCCTTAGGAACGTCTTTGGAGCTTCTTCTCTTTTTTCTTTTTCAGTTCCTGCACTCGATGGTGCGTTCTCAGCTGTTACATTTACATTTTTTGGGGGATTTTGCTCTTATAAGACTAAAAAAGGAAATTACACATGATGGCCCCATTAAAAACCTTTCTCCCCCTTCGGAAAGGAAAAGGGTGCCATGAAAAAGAAAAGAAAAAACATAAAAAATTACATCATGTTATACATAGTATCGCCGAAGCTCATCCGCATTCCAAGACCTTGGAATTTCGTTGCCATCCATGTCCTTTAATCTGTACGATCCAGGCCTTGACGAAGATACTACTAAGAATGGTCCTTCCCATTTCAACTGTAGCTTACCCACTGTATCTGGGTTAGCCACTCTCCGAAGCACCAAGTGTCCCGGCTCAATATTTTTTAACCGGACTTTTCTATCTCGCCATTTAACTGTTTCAGCCTGATATTTATTGATATTCTCCACGGCCTGAAGCCTGATCCCTTCTAAAGCATCCTTTTCCACAAGGCAAGCATTTTCGGGACCTGATTCTGCCGAAGCTACTACTCTTATTGATCCAGCTTTGGCTTCTTCCGGGGTTATTGCTTCGTCTCCGAATAATAACTTGAATGGGGTAAAGCCTGTAGATCTTGATGCTGTTGTATTGTGGCTCCACACCACTTTGGTTAACTGGTCTGGCCACTTTCCCCTGGGTTGATTGAAGATTAGCTTCATTATTCCTGTCATTATAATGTCGTTGGCCCTTTCAACAAGCCCATTCGACTCCGGATGCCTGACTGATGCAAAATGGATCTTCGTTCCAATTTGATCACAAAAGTTTCTGAAAGCTTCGGAGTCAAACTGCGTTCCATTGTCTACGGTGATGGCCTTCGGTACTCCGAAGCGACAGACAATGTTCTGCCAGAAAAACTTTTGGACAGTGGCCGAAGTTATTGTAGCTAATGGCCTCGCCTCAATCCATTTGGAAAAATACTCCACAGCTACTACAACATATTTTAGATTCCCTTGGGCCGGTGGTAATGGACCCAACAAGTCAAGGCCCCATCTTTGCAATGGCCAGATGGGTTGTATCAGCTGTGTCAAAGACGAAGGTTGCTTTTGATCTCTTGCACATTTTTGACAACCTTCGCACTTTTGGACTAACTCCGCTGCATCCGAAGCTGCCTTCGGCCAATAAAAACCTTGGCGGAACACTTTTCCAAGTAACGGCCTGGATCCGATGTGGGATCCACACAGGCCTGCATGTATCTCTTTCATCAACTCTATACCTTCGGCTCTAGATAAGCACTTGAGCAGCGGAGCGCAAACTCCATGTTTGTATAATTCCCCTTCTATCATGACATATGGACGAGCTCTTGCCTCTACTCTTTTATTGTAAGCTTCGTCATCTGAAAGGAACTTACCCTGAAGGTAAGAGATTATTTCAGTTCTCCAATCTTCGCTGTAAACAGGAGATATGTTGAGGACTGCTCTTTCAAGGAGCTCCACTGAAGGTGCCTTTATTGTTTCGAAGAACACATCCGAAGGTAACGGCAGCCCCTGTGCCGCAGACTTAGCTAGCAAATCAGCATGCTCATTTTGTCCTCGAGGGATATTCTTGACAGAGAATCCTTCGAAGGATGCTTCGATCCTTCGGACCGTATCTAGGTATTTTTCAAGCTTCGGATCTTTAGCCTTGCAACTTTTGTCAACATGACCCGAAACCACCTGGGAATCAGTTTTAAGAATTGCCCTTCTGATTCCCATTGCCTTTAATTTCCGAAGGCCCAGAAGCAGGGCTTCGTACTCAGCAATATTGTTTGTGCAGCTGAAATCAAGTCTTGCTGCATAACAAGTTTTGACCTTGGATGGTGAAATCAACACAGCAGCTGCACCTGCTCCGAAGATTCCCCAAGATCCATCACAAAATACTGTCCACACCTCGGCATCTTTATTTGCTTCTTCATCCTGAGCCCCTGGCGTCCAGTCGGCAATGAAATCTGCCAATGCTTGAGACTGGATCGAAGATCTATGCACATAATCAATGTAAAATTCGTTGAGCTCTGCAGCCCATTTCCCAATCCGTCCAGTAGCTTCTCTATTTCTCATTATATCCTTCAACGGCTGCGAAGAAGGAACAATGATATTGTATGCCTGAAAATAATGCCGAAGCTTCCTGGATGCCATTAAAACGGCATATAATACCTTCTCCAGCTCTGTATAATTTTTCTTTGAGACACTAAGGACCTCAGATACAAAATACACTGGGACTTGCTTCTTGAGCTGGCCATCAAGCTTCTCCTGGACAAGTGCCGCACTTACTGCTGAGTGCGAAGCTGCCACATATAACAACAGAGGAGCCCCTGGCATTGGTGGAGTTAATGTTGTGAGATCTATCAAGTATTGCTTCAACTCTTCGAAGGCTTTTTGTTGACTTGGGCCCCATTGAAAGACTTCGGCTGACTTCAGCACCTCGAAAAATGGTAAGTTTCTTTCTGCTGATCTGGATATAAATCTGTTGAGAGATGCCAGCCTTCCTGTCAATCTTTGGGCCCCTTTTCTTGTAGTTGGTGGCTCCATTCGAAGTATAGCTTCGATTTTATTTGGATTAGCTTCGATTCCCTTTGTTGAAACCAAGCATCCAAGAAATTTACCCTTCTTTACTCCGAAGACACATTTCTCTGGATTCAGCTTTAAACCAGCTTGTCTGAAGCTGGCGAAGGTCTCCTGCAGATCAGCAATATGATTTTCCTGCTTCGTGCTTTTGACGATAATGTCATCAACATAGGTCAACACATTTCTGCCTATTTGAGACTGAAGAACCTTCGCAGTCATTCTGCTGAAACTTCCTCCAGCGTTTTTGAGCCCTTCAGGCATCCGAAGATAGCAATACGTGCCACTTGGAGTTATGAAGCTAGTTTTCGGCTCATCTTCCTTTTTCATCCAGATTTGATGATATCCTGAGTAACAGTCCAAGAGACTCATGAGCTCTGAAGAAGCTGCTGCATCGACTAGAGAGTCTATCCTTGGCAACGGGAATTCGTCCTTCGGACAAGCCTTGTTGAGATCTGTGAAATCGATACACATTCTCCACTTGCCATTGGCCTTCTTCACCATAACAGTGTTAGCTAGCCACTCTGGATACTTCACTTCTCTGATAACTCCTGCACTGAGGAGTCTTTTTACTTCATTGCGAGCCCCTTCGGCCTTGTCATCAGACATTTTCCGAAGCCTCTGCTTTCGGGGTCTGAAGGATGGGTCAACATTGAGCGAATGTTCAATAACATCCCGATTTACTCCACAGAGATCATTAGCCGACCATGCAAAAACATCTTTGTTGTTGAATAAAAACCTTATCAAGGTTTTCTCCTGGTCTTCAGATAATTGCGAGCCCAACAGCACCTTCTGCTCTGCTATGTCCTCACACAATAGCATGGGCTTCGGCTGATCTGCTGAAGCTGCCTTCTCCCTTTTGAATTTGTACTGTTCACAAGCTTCGGCTCCATCTATATTATGAATTGCTTTGGAGTCAGTCCAGTTACCTTCGGCCCTTCTTGCGGCTTCCTGACTTCCATGGATAGCAATGGGTCCCTGTTCCGAAGGTATCTTCATGCAAAGATAAGCAGGATGAAGGATTGCTTCGAAGGCATTAAGAGTACCACGACCAACAATTGCATTGTAAGGATATTCCATGTCAACAATGTCAAACACAACTTGCTCAGTTCTAGTGTTGTTGATGAATCCGAAGGTCACTGACATGGTGATCTTGCCCAGTGCTACAATCTGTCTTCCTCCGAAGCCACAGAGAGGATGTGTAGCATCATGAATCTTATCTTCTGGCTCTTGCATTTGTCTGAAGGCTTTAGCAAATATGATGTCAGCTGCACTGCCTGTGTCAACCAAGACATTGTGGACCAGAAATCCTTTGATAACACAAGAGATAACCATGGCATCGTTGTGTGGGTAATCTTTGAGCTGAAGGTCCTCTTGGGAGAAGGTAATAGGAATGTGAGACCATCTTGTCTTGATGAAGGGTCCTTGCACCCCAACATGCTGTACCCTCCTCTGTGCTTCCTTCTTCTGTTTCTTGTTAGCTGGCTCTGAGGACGAGCCACCTGTGATCGGTAGCACCAGCTTCGGGTCCGAAGCAGCTCCAGCTCGGTTGTTGAACGAAGCCATCAGCTCAAAAAGTGGAAGTGAGTTCACCGGAGGTGGGCGCCAATGTTGGGGACTTGTTCTCAAATGCTAAGAATTAAGAACAAGGCAACATAGAAAATGTTAAGTGTAAAAGTCCTTCGTCCTCCATAACATTATATCCCTTTGGAATA
>NW_023366883.1:0-74954 GCF_902167145.1 Zea mays
CGTTTTTAACCAAGAAATGGTTTCCACCAGAAATCCAAGAATGTAATCTATGGCAAGGAAACATATGTGGGGTGAGGTTTATGAGCCTCTAGTCGATGATAAATGGCCACACAACCCCCATTTTTTATGAAAATAGCCATGAGCGACCTTGAAAATAGCCATGAGCGACCATTTTCAATAATACTAGAGGCTAACACCTACAGATTTTAGACCAAGAAATGGTCTCCACCAGAAATCCAAGAATGTGATCTATGGCAAGGAAACAAATGTGGGGTGAGGTGTATGAGCGTCTGGTCGATGATCAATGGCCACACAACCCCCATTTTTGTCGAAAATAGCCATGAACGACCATTTTCAATAATACCGAAGGCTAACACCTACGGATTTTTGACCAAGAAATGGTCTCCACCAGAAATCCAAGAATGTGATCTATGGCAAGGAAACATATGTGGGGTGAGGTGTATGAGCCTCTGGTCGATGATCAATGGCCACACAACCCCCATTTTTGTCGAAAATAGCCATGAATGACCATTTTCAATAATATCGAAGGCTAACACCTACGGATTTTTTACCAAGAAATGGTCTCCACCAGAAATCCAAGAATGTGATCTACGACAACGAAACATATGTGGGGTGAGGCGTATGAGCCTCTGGTCGACGATCAATGGCCACAGAACCCCCATTTTGCCGAAAATAGCCATGAGCGACCATTTTCAATAATATTAGAGGCTAAGACCTACGGATTTTTGACCAAGAAATGGTCTCCACCAGAAATCCAAGAATGTGATCTATGGCGAGGAAACATATGTGGGGTGAGGTGTATGAGCCTCTGGTCGACGATCAATGGCCACACAACCCCCATTTTTGTCGAAAATAGCCATGAACGACCATTTTCAATAATACCGAAGGCTAACACCTACGGATTTTTGACCAAGAAATGGTCTCCACCAGAAATCCAAGAATGTGATCTATGGCAAGGAAACATATGTGGGGTGAGGTGTACGAGCCTCTGGTCGATGATTAATGGCCACAAAACCCCCATTTTGCCGAAAATAGCCATGAACGACCATTTTCAATAATACCGAAGGCTAACACCTATGGATTTTTGACCAAGAAATGGTCTCCACCAGAAATCCAAGAATGTGATCTATGGCAAGGAAACATATGTGGGGTGAGGTGTACGAGCCTCTGGTCGATGATCAATGGCCACAGAACCCCCATTTTGCCGAAAATAGCCATGAACGACCATTTTCAATAATACCGAAGGCTAACACGTACGAGTTTTTGACCAAGAAATGGTCTCCACCAGAAATCCAAGAATGTGATCTATGGCAAGGAAACATATGTGGGGTGAGGTGTATGAGCCTCTGGTCGATGATCAATGGCCACACAACCCCCATTTTTGTCGAAAATAGCCATGAACGACCATTTTCAATAATATCGAAGGCTAACACCTACGGTTTTTTGACCAAGAAATGGTCTCCACCAGAAATCCAAGATTGTGATCTACGACAAGGAAACATATGTGGGGTGAGGTGTATGAGCCTCTGGTCGACGATCAATGGCCGCACAACCCCCATTTTGCCGAAAATAGCCATGAATGACCATTTTCAATAATACCGAAGGCTAACACGTACGCGTTTTTAACCAAGAAATGGTTTCCACCAGAAATCCAAGAATGTAATCTATGGCAAGGAAACATATGTGGGGTGAGGTTTATGAGCCTCTAGTCGATGATAAATGGCCACACAACCCCCATTTTTTATGAAAATAGCCATGAGCGACCTTGAAAATAGCCATGAGCGACCATTTTCAATAATACTAGAGGCTAACACCTACAGATTTTAGACCAAGAAATGGTCTCCACCAGAAATCCAAGAATGTGATCTATGGCAAGGAAACAAATGTGGGGTGAGGTGTATGAGCGTCTGGTCGATGATCAATGGCCACACAACCCCCATTTTTGTCGAAAATAGCCATGAACGACCATTTTCAATAATACCGAAGGCTAACACCTACGGATTTTTGACCAAGAAATGGTCTCCACCAGAAATCCAAGAATGTGATCTATGGCAAGGAAACATATGTGGGGTGAGGTGTATGAGCCTCTAGTCGATGATCAATGGCCACACAACCCCCATTTTTGTCGAAAATAGCCATGAATGACCATTTTCAAAAATACCAAAGGCTAACACGTATGGATTTTTGACCAAGAAATGGTCTCCACCAGGAATCCAAGAATGTGATCTATGGCAAGGAAACATATGTGGGTGAGGTGTATGATCCTCTGGTCGATGATCAATGGCCACACAACCCCCATTTTGCCGAAAATAGCCATGAACGACCATTTTCAATAATACCGAAGGCTAACACGTATGAGTTTTTAACCAAGAAATGGTCTCCACCAGAAATCCAAGAATGTGATCTATGGCAAGGAAACATATGTGGGGTGAGGTTTATGAGCCTCTAGGTGATGATAAATGGCCACACAACCCCCATTTTTTATGAAAATAGCCATGAGCGACCATTTTCAATAATACTAGAGGCTAAGACCTACGGATTTTAGACCAAGAAATGGTCTCCACCAGAAATCCAAGAATGTGATCTATGGCAAGGAAACATATGTGGGGTGAGGTGTATGAGCATCTGGTCGATGATCAATGGCCACACACCCCCATTTTTGTCGAAAATAGCCATGAACGACCATTTTCAATAATACCGAAGGCTAACACCTACGGATTTTTGACCAAGAAATGGTCTCCACCAGAAATCCAAGAATGTGATCTATGGCAAGGAAACATATGTGGGGTGAGGTGTATGAGCCTCTAGTCGATGATCAATGGCCACACAACCCCCATTTTTGTCGAAAATAGCCATGAACCACCATTTTCAATAATACCGAAGGCTAACACCTACGGATTTTTGACCAAGAAATGGTCTCCACCAGAAATCCAAGAATGTGATCTATGGCAAGGAAACATATGTGGGGTGAGGTGTATGAGCCTCTGGTCGATGATCAATGGCCACACAACCCCCATTTTGCCGAAAATAGCCATGAATGACCATTTTCAATAATACCGAAGGCTAACACGTACGAGTTTTTAACCAAGAAATGGTTTCCACCAGAAATCCAAGAATGTAATCTATGGCAAGGAAACATATGTGGGGTGAGGTTTATGAGCCTCTAGTCGATGATAAATGGCCACACAACCCCCATTTTTTATGAAAATAGCCATGAGCGACCATTTTCAATAATACTAGAGGCTAACACCTACGGATTTTAGACCAAGAAATGGTCTCCACCAGAAATCCAAGAATGTGATCTATGGCAAGGAAACATATGTGGGGTGAGGTGTATGAGCGTCTGGTCGATGATCAATGGCCACACAACCCCCATTTTTGTCGAAAATAGCCGTGAACGACCATTTTCAATAATACCGAAGGCTAACACCTACGGATTTTTGACCAAGAAATGTCTGCACCAGAAATCCAAGAATGTGATCTATGGCAAGGAAACATATGTGGGGTGAGGTGTATGAGCCTCTAGTCGATGATCAATGGCCACACAACCCCCATTTTTGTCGAAAATAGCCATGAATGACCATTTTCAAAAATACCAAAGGCTAACACGTACGGATTTTTAACCAAGAAATGGTCTCCACCAGAAATCCAAGAATGTGATCTATGGCAAGGAAACATATATGGGGTGAGGTGTACGAGCCTCTGGTTGATGATCAATGGCCACACAACCCCCATTTTGCCGAAAATAGCCATGAATGACCATTTTCAATAATACCGAAGGCTAACACGTACGAGTTTTTAACCAAGAAATGGTTTCCACCAGAAATCCAAGAATGTAATCAATGGCAAGGAAACATATGTGGGGTGAGGTTTATGAGCCTCTAGTCGATGATAAATGGCCACACAACCCCCATTTTTTATGAAAATAGCCATGAGCGACATTGAAAATAGCCATGAGCGACCATTTTCAATAATACTAGAGGCTAACACATACGGATTTTAGAACAAGAAATGGTCTCCACCAGAAATCCAAGAATGTGATCTATGGCAAGGAAACATATGTGGGGTGAGGTGTATGAGTGTCTGGTCGATGATCAATGGCCACACAACCCCCATTTTTGTCGAAAATAGCCATGAACGACCATTTTCAATAATACCGAAGGCTAACACCTACGGATTTTTGACCAAGAAATGGTCTCCACCAGAAATCCAAGAATGTGATCTATGGCAAGGAAACATATGTGGGGTGAGGTGTATGAGCCTCTGGTCGACGATCAATGGCCACACAACCCTAATTTTTGTCGAAAATAGCCATGAACGACCATTTTCAATGACACTGAAGGCTAACACCTACGGATTTTTGACCAAGAAATGGTCTCCACCATAAATCCAAGAATGTGATCTATGGCAAGGAAACATATGTGTAGTGAGGTGTATGAGCCTCTGGTCGAAGATCAATGGCCACACAACCCCCATTTTTGTCGAAAATAGCCATGAATGACCATTTTCAAAAATACCAAAGGCTAACACGTACGGATTTTTGACCAAGAAATGGTCTCCACCAGAAATCCAAGAATGTGATCTATGGCAAGGAAACATATGTGGGGTGAGGTGTACGAGCCTCTGGTCGATAATGAATGGTCACACAACCCCCATTTTGCCGAAAATAGCCATGAACGACCATTTTCAATAATACCGAAGGCTAACACGTACGAGTTTTTAACCAAGAAATGGTCTCCACCAGAAATCCAAGAATGTGATCTATGGCAAGGAAACATATGTGGGGCGAGGTTTATGAGCCTCTAGTCAATGATAAATGGCCACACAACCCCCATTTTTTATGAAAATAGCCATGAGCGACCTTGAAAATAGCCATGAGCGACCATTTTCAATAATACTAGAGGCTAACACCTATGGATTTTAGACCTAGAAATGGTCTCCACCAGAAATCCAAGAATGTGATCTATGACAAGGAAACATATGTGGGGTGAGGTGTATAAGCGTCTGGTCGATGATCAATGGCCACACAACCCCCATTTTTGTCGAAAATAGCCATGAACGACCATTTTCAATAATACCGAAGGCTAACACCTACGGATTTTTGACCAAGAAATGGTCTCCACCAGAAATCCAAGAATGTGATCTATGGCAAGGAAACATATGTGGGGTGAGGTGTATGAGCCTCTGGTCGATGATCAATGGCCACACAACCCCCATTTTTTGTCGAAAATAGCCATGAACGACCATTTTCAATAATACTGAAGGCTAACACCTACGGATTTTTGACCAAGAAATGGTCTCCACCAGAAATCCAAGAATGTGATCTGTGGCAAGGAAACATATGTGGGGTGAGGTGTATGAGCGTCTGGTCGATGATCAATGGCCACACAACCCCCATTTTTGTCGAAAATAGCCATGAATGACCATTTACAATAATACCGAAGGCTAACACCTACGGATTTTTGACCAAGAAATGGTCTCCACCAGAAATCCAAGAATGTGATCTATGGAAAGGAAACATATGTGGGGTGTGGTGTACGAGCCTTTGGTCGATGATCAATGGCCACAGAACCCCCATTTTGCCGAAAATAGCCATGAACGACCATTTTCAATAATACCGAAGGCTAACACGTACGAGTTTTTGACCAAGAAATGGTCTCCACCAAAAATCCAAGAATGTGATCTATGGCAAGGAAACATATGTGGGGTGAGGTGTACGAGCCTCTGGTTGATGATCAATGGCCAGACAACCCCCATTTTGCCGAAAATAGCCATGAATGACCATTTTCAATAATACCGAAGGCTAACACGTACGAGTTTTTAACCAAGAAATGGTTTCCACCAGAAATCCAAGAATGTAATCTATGGCAAGGAAACATATGTGGGGTGAGGTTTATGAGCCTCTAGTCGCTGATAAATGGCCACACAACCCCCATTTTTTATGAAAATAGCCATGAGCGACCTTGAAAATAGCCATGAGCGACCATTTTCAATAATACTAGAGGATAACACCTACGGATTTTAGACCAAGAAATGGTCTCCACCAGAAATCCAAGAATGTGATCTATGGCAAGGAAACATATGTGGGGTGAGGTGTATGAGCGTCTGGTCGATGATCAATGGCCACACAACCCCCATTTTTGTCGAAAATAGCCATGAACGACCATTTTCAATAATACCGAAGGCTAACACCTACGGATTTTTGACCAAAAAATGGTCTCCACCAGAAATCCAAGAATGTGATCTATGGCAAGGAAACATATGTGGGGTGAGGTGTATGAGCCTCTGGTCGACGATCAATGGCCACACAACCCTAATTTTTGTCGAAAATAGCCATGAACGACCATTTTCAATGACACTGAAGGCTAACACCTACGGATTTTTGACCAAGAAATGGTCTCCACCATAAATCCAAGAATGTGATCTATGGCAAGGAAACATATGTGTAGTGAGGTGTATGAGCCTCTGGTCGAAGATCAATGGCCACACAACCCCCATTTTTGTCGAAAATAGCCATGAATGACCATTTTCAAAAATACCAAAGGCTAACACGTACGGATTTTCGACCAAGAAATGGTCTCCACCAGAAATCCAAGAATGTGATCTATGGCAAGGAAACATATGTGGGGTGAGGTGTACGAGCCTCTGGTCGATAATGAATGGCCACACAACCCCCATTTTGCCGAAAATAGCCATGAACGATAATTTTCAATAATACCGAAGGCTAACACGTACGAGTTTTTAACCAAGAAATGGTCTCCACCAGAAATCCAAGAATGTGATCTATGGCAAGGAAACATATGTGGGGCGAGGTTTATGAGCCTCTAGTCGATGATAAATGGCCACACAACCCCCATTTTTTATGAAAATAGCCATGAGCGACCTTGAAAATAGCCATGAGCGACCATTTTCAATAATACTAGAGGCTAACACCTATGGATTTTAGACCAAGAAATGGTCTCCACCAGAAATCCAAGAATGTGATCTATGGCAAGGAAACATATGTGGGGTGAGGTGTATGAGCGTCTGGTCGATGATCAATGGCCACACAACCCCCATTTTTGTCGAAAATAGCCATGAACGACCATTTTCAATAATACCGAAGGCTAACACCTACGGATTTTTGACCAAGAAATGGTCTCCACCAGAAATCCAAGAATGTGATCTATGGCAAGGAAACATATGTGGGGTGAGGTGTATGAGCCTCTGGTCGATGATCAATGGCCACACAACCCTAATTTTTGTCGAAAATAGCCATGAACGACCATTTTCAATGACACTGAAGGCTAACACCTACGGATTTTTGACCAAGAAATGGTCTCCACCATAAATCCAAGAATGTGATCTATGGCAAGGAAACATATGTGGGGTGAGGTGTATGAGCCTCTGGTCGATGATCAATGGCCACACAACCCCCATTTTTGTCGAAAATATCCATGAATGACCATTTACAATAATACCGAAGGCTAACACCTACGGATTTTTGACCAAGAAATGGTCTCCACCAGAAATCCAAGAATGTGATCTATGGCAAGGAAACATATGTGGGGTGAGGTGTATGAGCCTATGGTCGATGATCAATGGCCACACAACCCCCATTTTTGTCGAAAATAGCCATGAACGACCATTTTCAATAATATCGAAGGCTAACACCTACGAATTTTTGACCAAGAAATGGTCTCCACCAGAAATCCAAGAATGTGATCTACGACAAGGAAACATATGTGGGGTGAGGTGTATGAGCCTCTGGTCGACGATCAATGGCCACACAACCCCCATTTTGCCGAAAATAGCCATGAATGACCATTTTCAATAATACCGAAGGCTAACACGTACGAGTTTTTAACCAAGAAATGGTTTCCACCAGAAATCGAAGAATGTAATCTATGGCAAGGAAACATATGTGGGGTGAGGTTTATGAGCCTCTAGTCGATGATAAATGGCCACACAACCCCCATTTTTTATGAAAATAGCCATGAGCGACCTTGAAAATAGCCATGAGCGACCATTTTCAATAATACTAGAGGCTAACACCTACGGATTTTAGACCAAGAAATGGTCTCCACCAGAAATCCAAGAATGTGATATATGGCAAGGAAACATATGTGGGGTGAGGTGTATGAGCGTCTGGTCGATGATCAATGGCCACACAACCCCCATTTTTGTCGAAAATAGCCATGAACGACCATTTTCAATAATACCGAAGGCTAACACCTACGGATTTTTGACCAAGAAATGGTCTCCACCAGAAATCCAAGAATGTGATCTATGGCAAGGAAACATATGTGGGGTGAGGTGTATGAGCCTCTGGTCGACGATCAATGGCCACACAACCCTAATTTTTGTCGAAAATAGCCATGAACGACCATTTTCAATGACACTGAAGGCTAACACCTACGGATTTTTGACCAAGAAATGGTCTCCACCATAAATCCAAGAATGTGATCTATGGCAAGGAAACATATGTGTAGTGAGGTGTATGAGCCTCTGGTCGAAGATCAATGGCCACACAACCCCCATTTTTGTCGAAAATAGCCATGAATGACCATTTTCAAAAATACCAAAGGCTAACACGTACGGATTTTTGACCAAGAAATGGTCTCCACCAGAAATCCAAGAATGTGATCTATGGCAAGGAAACATATGTGGGGTGAGGTGTACGAGCCTCTGGTCGATGATCAATGGCCACACAACCCCCATTTTGCCGAAAATAGCCATGAACGACCATTATCAATAATACCGAAGGCTAACACGTACGAGTTTTTAACCAAGAAATGGTCTCCACCAGAAATCCAAGAATGTGATCTATGGCAAGGAAACATATGTGGGGTGAGGTTTATGAGCCTCTAGTCGATGATAAATGGCCACACAACCCCCATTTTTTATGAAAATAGCCATGAGCGACCTTGAAAATAGCCATGAGCGACCATTTTCAATAATACTAGAGGCTAACACCTACGGATTTTAGACCAAGAAATGGTCTCCACCAGAAATCCAAGAATGTGATCTATGGCAAGGAAACATATGTGGGGTGAGGTGTATGAGCGTCTGGTCGATGATCAATGGCCACACAACCCCCATTTTTGTCGAAAATAGCCATGAACGACCATTTTCAATAATACAGAAGGCTAACACCTACGGATTTTTGACCAAGAAATGGTCTCCACCAGAAATCCAAGAATGTGATCTATGGCAAGGAAACATATGTGGGGTGAGGTGTATGAGCCTCTGGTCGACGATCAATGGCCACACAACCCTAATTTTTTGTCGAAAATAGCCATGAACGACCATTTTCAATGACACTAAAGGCTAACACCTACGGATTTTTGACCAAGAAATGGTCTCCACCATAAATCCAAGAATGTGATCTATGGCAAGGAAACATATGTGTAGTGAGGTGTATGAGCCTCTGGTCGAAGATCAATGGCCACACAACCCCCATTTTTGTCGAAAATAGCCATGAATGACCATTTTCAAAAATACCAAAGGCTAACACATTCGGATTTTTGCCCAAGAAATGGTCTCCACCAGAAATCCAAGAATGTGATCTATGGCAAGGAAACATATGTGGGGTGAGGTGTACGAGCCTCTGGTCGATGATCAATGGCCACAGAACCCCCATTTTGCCGAAAATAGCCATGAATGACCATTTTCAATAATACCGAAGGCTAACATGTACGAGTTTTTGACCAAGAAATGGTCTCCACCAAAAATCCAAGAATGTGATCTATGGCAAGGAAACATATGAGGGGTGAGATTTATGAGCCTCTAGTCGATGATAAATGGCCACACAACCCCCATTTTTTATGAAAATAGCCATGAGCGACCATTTTCAATAATATTAGAGGCTAAGACCTACGGATTTTTGACCAAGAAATGGTCTCCACCAGAAATCTAAGAATGTGATCTATGGCAAGGAAACATATGTGGGGTGAGGTGTATGAGCCTCTGGTCGATGATCAATGGCCACACAACCCACATTGTTGTCGAAAATAGCCATGAATGACCATTTACAATAATACCGAAGGCTAACACCTACGGATTTTTGACCAAGAAATGGTCTCCACCAGAAATCCAAGAATGTGATCTATGGCAAGGAAACATATGTGGGGTGAGGTGTATGAGCCTCTGGTCGATGATCAATGGCCACACAACCCCCATTTTTGTCGAAAATGGCCATGAACGACCATTTTCAATAATATCGAAGGCTAACACTTACGGATTTTTGACCAAGAAATGGTCTCCACCAGAAATCAAAGAATGTGATCTACGACAAGGAAACATATGTGGGGTGAGGTGTATGAACCTCTGGTCGACGATCAATGGCCACACAACCCCCATTTTGCCGAAAATAGCCATGAATGACCATTTTCAATAATACCGAAGGCTAACACGTACGAGTTTTTAACCAATAAATGGTTTCCACCAGAAATCCAAGAATGTAATCTATGGCAAGGAAACATATGTGGGGTGAGGTGTACGAGCCTCTGGTCGATGATCAATGGCCACACAACCCCCATTTTGCCGAAAATAGCCATGAACGACCATTTTCAATAATACCGAAGGCTAACACGTACGAGTTTTTGACCAAGAAATGGTCTCCACCAAAAATCCAAGAATGTGATCTATGGCAAGGAAACATATGTGTAGTGAGGTGTATGAGCCTCTGGTCGAAGATCAATGGCCACACAACCCCCATTTTTGTCGAAAATAGCCATGAATGACCATTTTCAAAAATACCAAAGGCTAACACGTACGGATTTTTGACCAAGAAATGGTCTCCACCAGAAATCCAAGAATGTGATCTATGGCAAGGAAACATATGTGGGGTGAGGTGTACGAGCCTCTGGTCGATGATCAATGGCCACACAACCCCCATTTTGCCGAAAATAGCCATGAACGACCATTATCAATAATACCGAAGGCTAACACGTACGAGTTTTTAACCAAGAAATGGTCTCCACCAGAAATCCAAGAATGTGATCTATGGCAAGGAAACATATGTGGGGTGAGGTTTATGAGCCTCTAGTCGATGATAAATGGCCACACAACCCCCATTTTTTATGAAAATAGCCATGAGCGACCTTGAAAATAGCCATGAGCGACCATTTTCAATAATACTAGAGGCTAACACCTACGGATTTTAGACCAAGAAATGGTCTCCACCAGAAATCCAAGAATGTGATCTATGGCAAGGAAACATATGTGGGGTGAGGTGTATGAGCGTCTGGTCGATGATCAATGGCCACACAACCCCCATTTTTGTCGAAAATAGCCATGAACGACCATTTTCAATAATACAGAAGGCTAACACCTACGGATTTTTGACCAAGAAATGGTCTCCACCAGAAATCCAAGAATGTGATCTATGGCAAGGAAACATATGTGGGGTGAGGTGTATGAGCCTCTGGTCGACGATCAATGGCCACACAACCCTAATTTTTTGTCGAAAATAGCCATGAACGACCATTTTCAATGACACTAAAGGCTAACACCTACGGATTTTTGACCAAGAAATGGTCTCCACCATAAATCCAAGAATGTGATCTATGGCAAGGAAACATATGTGTAGTGAGGTGTATGAGCCTCTGGTCGAAGATCAATGGCCACACAACCCCCATTTTTGTCGAAAATAGCCATGAATGACCATTTTCAAAAATACCAAAGGCTAACACATTCGGATTTTTGCCCAAGAAATGGTCTCCACCAGAAATCCAAGAATGTGATCTATGGCAAGGAAACATATGTGGGGTGAGGTGTACGAGCCTCTGGTCGATGATCAATGGCCACAGAACCCCCATTTTGCCGAAAATAGCCATGAATGACCATTTTCAATAATACCGAAGGCTAACATGTACGAGTTTTTGACCAAGAAATGGTCTCCACCAAAAATCCAAGAATGTGATCTATGGCAAGGAAACATATGAGGGGTGAGATTTATGAGCCTCTAGTCGATGATAAATGGCCACACAACCCCCATTTTTTATGAAAATAGCCATGAGCGACCATTTTCAATAATATTAGAGGCTAAGACCTACGGATTTTTGACCAAGAAATGGTCTCCACCAGAAATCTAAGAATGTGATCTATGGCAAGGAAACATATGTGGGGTGAGGTGTATGAGCCTCTGGTCGATGATCAATGGCCACACAACCCACATTGTTGTCGAAAATAGCCATGAATGACCATTTACAATAATACCGAAGGCTAACACCTACGGATTTTTGACCAAGAAATGGTCTCCACCAGAAATCCAAGAATGTGATCTATGGCAAGGAAACATATGTGGGGTGAGGTGTATGAGCCTCTGGTCGATGATCAATGGCCACACAACCCCCATTTTTGTCGAAAATGGCCATGAACGACCATTTTCAATAATATCGAAGGCTAACACTTACGGATTTTTGACCAAGAAATGGTCTCCACCAGAAATCAAAGAATGTGATCTACGACAAGGAAACATATGTGGGGTGAGGTGTATGAACCTCTGGTCGACGATCAATGGCCACACAACCCCCATTTTGCCGAAAATAGCCATGAATGACCATTTTCAATAATACCGAAGGCTAACACGTACGAGTTTTTAACCAATAAATGGTTTCCACCAGAAATCCAAGAATGTAATCTATGGCAAGGAAACATATGTGGGGTGAGGTGTACGAGCCTCTGGTCGATGATCAATGGCCACACAACCCCCATTTTGCCGAAAATAGCCATGAACGACCATTTTCAATAATACCGAAGGCTAACACGTACGAGTTTTTGACCAAGAAATGGTCTCCACCAAAAATCCAAGAATGTGATCTATGGCAAGGAAACATATGTGGGGTGAGATTTATGAGCCTCTAGTCGATGATAAATGGCCACACAACCCCCATTTTTTTATGAAAATAGCCATGAGCGACCATTTTCAATAATATTAGAGGCTAAGACCTACGGATTTTTGACCAAGAAATGGTCTCCACCAGAAATCCAAGAATGTGATCTATGGCAAGGAAACATATGTGGGGTGAGGTGTATGAGCCTATGGTCGATGATCAATGGCCACACAACCCCCATTTTTGTCGAAAATTGCCATGAATGACCATTTACAATAATACCGAAGGCTAACACCTACAGATTTTTGACCAAGAAATGGTCTCCACCAGAAATCCAAGAATGTGATCTATGGCAAGAAAACATATGTGGGGTGAGGTGTATGAGCCTCTGGTCGATGATCAATGGCCACACAACCCCCATTTTTGTCGAAAATAGCCATGAACGATCATTTTCAATAATATCGAAGGCTAACACCTACGGATTTTTGACCAAGAAATGGTCTCCACGAGAAATCCAAGAATGTGATCTACGACAAGGAAACATTTGTGGGGTGTGGTGTATGAGCCTCTGGTCGACGATCAATGGCCACACAACCCCCATTTTGCCGAAAATAGCCATGAATGACCATTTTCAATAATACCGAAGGCTAACACGTACGAGTTTTTAACCAAGAAATGGCTTCCACCAGAAAACCAAGAATGTAATCTATGGCAAGGAAACATATGTGGGGTGAGGTTTATGAGCCTCTAGTCGATGATAAATGGCCACACAACCCCCATTTTTTATGAAAATAGCCATGAGCGACCTTGAAAATAGCCATGAGCGACCATTTTCAATAATACTAGAGGCTAACACCTACGGATTTTAGACCAAGAAATGGTCTCCACCAGAAATCCAAGAATGTGATCTACGACAAGGAAACATATGTGGGGTGAGGTGTATGAGCCTCTGGTCGACGATCAATGGCCACACAACCCCCATTTTGCCGAAAATAGCCATGAATGACCATTTTCAATAATACCGAAGGCTAACACGTACGAGTTTTTAACCAAGAAATGGCTTCCACCAGAAATCCAAGAATGTAATCTATGGCAAGGAAACATATGTGGGGTGAGGTTTATGAGCCTCTAGTCGATGATAAATGGCCACACAACCCCCATTTGTTATGAAAATAGCCATGAGCGACCTTGAAAATAGCCATGAGCGACCATTTTCAATAATACTAGAGGCTAACACCTACGGATTTTAGACCAAGAAATGGTCTCCACCAGAAATCCAAGAATGTGATCTATGGCAAGGAAACATATGTGGGGTGAGGTGTATGAGCGTCTGGTCGATGATCAATGGACACACAACCCCCATTTTTGTCGAAAATAGCCATGAACGACCATTTTCAATAATACCGAAGGCTAACACCTACGGATTTTTGACCAAGAAATGGTCTCCACCAATAATCCAAGAATGTGATTTATGGCAAAGAAACATATGTGGGGTGAGGTGTATGAGCCTCTGGTCGACGATCAATGGCCACACAACCCTAATTTTTGTCGAAAATAGCCATGAACGACCATTTTCAATGACACTGAAGGCTAACACCTACGGATTTTTGACCAAGAAATGGTCTCCACCATAAATCCAAGAATGTGATCTATGGCAAGGAAACATATGTGTAGTGAGGTGTATGAGCCTCTGGTCGAAGATCAATGGCCACAAAACCCCATTTTTGTCGAAAATAGCCATGAATGACCATTTTCAAAAATACCAAAGGCTAACACGTACGGATTTTTGACCAAGAAATGGTCTCCACCAGAAATCCAAGAATGTGATCTATGGCAAGGAAACATATGTGGGGTGAGGTGTACGAGCCTCTGGTCGATGATCAATGGCCACACAACCCCCATTTTGCCGAAAATAGCCATGAACGACCATTTTCCATAATACCGAAGGCAAACACGTACGAGTTTTTAACCAAGAAATGGTCTCCACCAGAAATCCAAGAATGTGATCTATGGCAATGAAACATATGTGGGGTGAGGTTTATGAGCCTCTAGTCGATGATAAATGGCCACACAACCCCCATTTTTTATGAAAATAGCCATGAGCGACCTTGAAAATAGCCATGAGCGACCATTTTCAATAATACTAGAGGCTAACACCTACGGATTTTAGACCAAGAAATGGTCTCCACCAGAAATCCAAGAATGTGATCTATGGCAAGGAAACATATGTGGGGTGAGGTGTATGAGCGTCTGGTCGATGATCAATGGCCACACAACCCCCATTTTTGCCGAAAATAGCCATGAACGACCATTTTCAATAATACCTAAGGCTAACACCTACGGATTTTTGACCAAGAAATGGTCTCCACCAGAAATCCAAGAATGTGATCTATGGCAAGGAAACATATGTGGGGTGAGGTGTATGAGCCTCTGGTCGACGATCAATGGCCACACAACCCTAATTTTTGTCGAAAATAGCCATGAACGACCATTTTCAATGACACTGAAGGCTAACACCTACGGATTTTTGACCAAGAAATGGTCTCCACCATAAATCCAAGAATGTGATCTATGGCAAGGAAACATATGTGTAGTGAGGTGTATGAGCCTCTGGTTGAAGATCAATGGCCACACAACCCCCATTTTTGTCGAAAATAGCCATGAATGACCATTTTCAAAAATACCAAAGGCTAACACATTCGGATTTTTGCCCAAGAAATGGTCTCCACCAGAAATCCAAGAATGTGATCTATGGCAAGGAAACATATGTGGGGTGAGGTGTACGAGCCTCTGGTCGATGATCAATGGCCATAGAACCCCCATTTTGCCGAAAATAGCCATGAACGACCATTTTCAATAATACCGAAGGCTAACACGTACGAGTTTTTGACCAAGAAATGGTCTCCACCAAAAATCCAAGAATGTGATCTATGGCAAGGAAACATATGTGGGGTGAGATTTATGAGCCTCTAGTCGATGATAAATGGCCACACAACCCCCATTTTTTTATGGAAATAGCCATGAGCGACCATTTTCAATAATATTAGAGGCTAAGACCTACGGATTTTTGACCAAGAAATGGTCTCCACCAGAAATCCAAGAATGTGATCTATGGCAAGGAAACATATGTGGGGTGAGGTGTATGAGCCTTTGGTCGATGATCAATGGCCACACAACCCCCATTTTTGTCGAAAATAGCCATGAATGACCATTTACAATAATACCGAAGGCTAACACCTACGGATTTTTGACCAAGAAATGGTCTCCACTAGAAATCCAAGAATGTGATCTATGGCAAGGAAACATATGTGGCGTGAGGTGTATGAGCCTCTGGTTGATGATCAATGGCCACACAACCCCCATTTTTGTCGAAAATAGCCATGAACGACCATTTTCAATAATATCGAAGGCTAACACCTACGGATTTATGACCAAGAAATGGTCTCCACCAGAAATCCAAGAATGTGATCTACGACAAGGAAACATATGTGGGGTGAGGTGTATGAGCCTCTGGTCGACGATCAATGGCCACACAACCCCCATTTTGCCGAAAATAGCCATGAATGACCATTTTCAATAATACCGAAGGCTAACACGTACGAGTTTTTAACCAAGAAATGGTTTCCACCAGAAATCCAAGAATGTAATCTATGGCAAGGAAACATATGTGGGGTGAGGTTTATGAGCCTCTAGTCGATGATAAATGGCCACACAACCCCCATTTTTTATGAAAATAGCCATGAGCGACCTTGAAAATAGCCATGAGCGACCATTTTCAATAATATTAGAGGCTAAGACCTACGGATTTTTGACCAAGAAATAGTCTCCACCAGAAATCCAAGAATGTGATCTATGGCAAGGAAACATATGTGGGGTGAGGTGTATGAGCCTCTGGTCGATGATCAATGGCCACACAACCCCCATTTTTGTCGAAAATAGCCATGAATGACCATTTACAATAATACCGAAGGCTAACACCTACGGATTTTTGACCAAGAAATGGTCTCCACCAGAAATCCAAGAATGTGATCTATGGCAAGGAAACATATGTGGGGTGAGGTGTATGAGCCTCTGGTCGATAATCAATGGCCACACAACCCCCATTTTTGTCGAAAATAGCCATGAACGACCATTTTCAATAATATCGAAGGCTAACACCTATGGATTTTTGACCAAGAAATGGTCTCCACCAGAAATCCAAGAATGTGATCTACGACAAGGAAACATATGTGGGGTGAGGTGTATGAGCCTCTGGTCGACGATCAATGGCCACACAACCCCCATTTTGCCGAAAATAGCCATGAATGACCATTTTCAATAATACCGAAGGCTAACACGTACGAGTTTTTAACCAAGAAATGGTTTCCACCAGAAATCCAAGAATGTAATCTATGGCAAGGAAACATATGTGGGGTGAGGTTTATGAGCCTCTAGTCGATGATAAATGGCCACACAACCCCCATTTTTTATGAAAATAGCCATGAGCGACCTTGAACATAGCCATGAGCGACCATTTTCAATAATACTAGAGGCTAACACCTACGGATTTTAGACCAAGAAATGGTCTCCACCAGAAATCCAAGAATGTGATCTATGGCAAGGAAACATATGTGGGGTGAGGTGTATGAGCGTCTGGTCGATGATCAATGGCCACACAACCCCCATTTTTGTCGAAAATAGCCATGAACGACCATTTTCAATAATACCGAAGGCTAACACCTACGGAATTTTGACCAAGAAATGGTCTCCACCAGAAATCCAAGAATGAGATCTATGGCAAGGAAACATATGTGGGGTGAGGTGTATGAGCCTCTGGTCGACGATCAATGGCCACACAACCCCCATTTTTTATGAAAATAGCCATGAGCGACCTTGAAAATAGCCATGAGCGACCATTTTCAATAATACTAGAGGCTAACACCTACGGATTTTAGACCAAGAAATGGTCTCCACCAGAAATCCAAGAATGTGATCTATGGCAAGGAAACATATGTGGGGTGAGGTGTGTGAGCGTCTGGTCGATGATCAATGGCCACACAACCCCCATTTTTGTCAAAAATAGCCATGAACGACCATTTTCAATAATACCGAAGGCTAACACCTACGGATTTTTGACCAAGAAATGGTCTCCACCAGAAATCCAAGAATGTGATCTATGGCAAGGAAACATATGTGGGGTGAGGTGTATGAGCCTCTGGTCGATGATCAATGGCCACACAACCCCCATTTTTGTCGAAAATAGCCATGAACGACCATTTTCAATAATATCGAAGGCTAACACCTACGGATTTTTGACCAAGAAATGGTCTCCACCAGAAATCCAAGAATGTGATCTACGACAAGGAAACATATGTGGGGTGAGGTGTATGAGCCTTTGGTCGACGATCAATGGCCACACAACCCCCATTTTGCCGAAAATAGCCATGAATGACCATTTTCAATAATATCGAAGGCTAACACCTACGGATTTTTGACCAAGAAATGGTCTCCACCAGAAATCCAAGAATGTGATCTACGACAAGGAAACATATGTGGGGTGAGGTGTATGAGCCTCTGGTCGACGATCAATGGCCACACAACCCCCATTTTGCCGAAAATAGCCATGAATGACCATTTTCAATAATACCGAAGGCTAACACGTACGAGTTTTTAACCAAGAAATGGTTTCCACCAGAAATCCAAGAATGTAATCTATGGCAAGGAAACATATGTGGGGTGAGGTTTATGAGCCTCTAGTCGATGATAAATGGCCACACAACCCCCATTTTTTATGAAAATAGCCATGAGCGACCTTGAAAATAGCCATGAGCGACCATTTTCAATAATACTAGAGGCTAACACCTACGGATTTTAGACCAAGAAATGGTCTCCACCAGAAATCCAAGAATGTGATATATGGCAAGGAAACATATGTGGGGTGAGGTGTATGAGCGTCTGGTCGATGATCAATGGCCACACAACCCCCATTTTTGTCGAAAATAGCCATGAACGACCATTTTCAATAATACCGAAGGCTAACACCTACGGATTTTTGACCAAGAAATGGTCTCCACCAGAAATCCAAGAATGTGATCTATGGCAAGGAAACATATGTGGGGTGAGGTGTATGAGCCTCTGGTCGATGATCAATGGCCACACAACCTCCATTTTTGTCGAAAATAGCCATGAACGACCATTTTCAATAATATCGAAGGCTAACACCTACTGATTTTTGACCAAGAAATGGTCTCCACCAAAAATCCAAGAATGTGATCTACGACAAGGAAACATATGCGGGGTGAGGTGTATGAGCCTCTGGTCGACGATCAATGGCCACACAACCCCCATTTTGCCGAAAATAGCCATGAATGACCATTTTCAATAATATCGAAGGCTAACACCTACGGATTTTTGACCAAGAAATGGTCTCCACCAGAAATCCAAGAATGTGATCTACGACAAGGAAACATATGTGGGGTGAGGTGTATGAGCCTCTGGTCGACGATAAATGGCCACACAACCCCCATTTTGCCGAAAATAGCCATGAATGACCATTTTCAATAATACCGAAGGCTAACACGTACGAGTTTTTAACCAAGAAATGGTTTCCACCAGAAATCCAAGAATGTAATCTATGGCAATGAAACATATGTGGGGTGTGGTTTATGAGCCTCTAGTCGATGATAAATGGCCACACAACCCCCATTTTTTATGAAAATAGCCATGAGCGACCTTGAAAATAGCCATGAGCGACCATTTTCAATAATACTAGAGGCTAACACCTACGGATTTTAGACCAAGAAATGGTCTCCACCAGAAATCCAAGAATGTGATCTATGGCAAGGAAACATATGTGGGGTGAGGTGTATGAGCGTCTGGTCGATGATCAATGGCCACACAACCCCCATTTTTGTCGAAAATAGCCATGAACGACCATTTTCAATAATACCGAAGGCTAACACCTACGGATTTTTTACCAAGAAATGGTCTCCACCAGAAATCCAAGAATGTGATCTATGGCAAGGAAACATATGTGGGGTGAGGTGTATGAGCCTCTAGTCGATGATCAATGGCCACACAACCCCCATTTTTGTCGAAAATAGCCATGAATGACCATTTTCAAAAATACCAAAGGCTAACAAGTACGGATTTTTAACCAAGAAATGGTCTCCACCAGAAATCCAAGAATGTGATCTATGGCAAGGAAACATATGTGGGGTGAGGTGTACGAGCCTCTAGTCGATGATCAATGGCCACACAACCCCCATTTTGCCGAAAATAGCCATGAATGACCATTTTCAATAATACCGAAGGCTAACACGTACGAGTTTTTAACCAAGAAATGGTCTCCACCAGAAATCCAAGAATGTGATCTATGGCAAGGAAACATATGTGGGGTGAGGTGTATGAGCGTCTGGTCGATGATCAATGGCCACACAACCCCCATTTTTGTCGAAAATAGCCATGAACGACCATTTTCAATAATACCGAAGGCTAACACCTACGGATTTTTGACCAAGAAATGGTCTCCACCAGAAATCCAAGAATGTGATCTATGGCAAGGAAACATATGTGGGGTGAGGTGTATGAGCCTCTGGTCGACGATCAATGGCCACACAACCCTAATTTTTGTCGAAAATAGCCATGAACGACCATTTTCAATGACATTGAAAGCTAACACCTACGGATTTTTGACCAAGAAATGATCTCCACCATAAATCCAAGAATGTGATATATGGCAAGGAAACATATGTGTAGTGAGGTGTATGAGCCTCTGGTCGATGATCAATGGCCACACAACTCCCATTTTTGTCGAAAATAGCCATGAATGACCATTTACAATAATACCGAAGGCTAACACCTACGGATTTTTGACCAAGAAATGGTCTCCACCAGAAATCCAAGAATATGATCTATGGCAAGGAAACATATGTGGGGTGAGGTGTATGAGCCTCTGGTCGACGATCAATGGCCACACAACCCCCATTTTGCCGAAAATAGCCATGAATGACCATTTTCAATAACACCGAAGGCTAACACGTACGAGTTTTTAACCAAGAAATGGTCTCCACCAGAAATCCAAGAATGTAATCTATGGCAAGGAAACATATGTGGGGTGAGGTTTATGAGCCTCTAGTCGATGATAAATGGCCACACAAGCTCCATTTTTTATGAAAATAGCCATGAGCGACCTTGAAAATAGCCATGAGCGACCATTTTCAATAATACTAGAGGCTAACACCTACGGATTTTAGACCAAGAAATGGTCTCCACCAGAAATCCAAGAATGTGATCTATGGCAAGGAAACATATGTGGGGTGAGGTGTATGAGCGTCTGGTCGATGATCAATGGCCACACAACCCCCATTTTTGTCGAAAATAGCCATGAATGACCATTTTCATTAATACCGAAGGCTAACACCTACGGATTTTTGACCAAGAAATGGTCTCCACCAGAAATCCAAGAATGTGATCTATGGCAAGGAAACATATGTGGGGTGAGGTGTATGAGCCTCTAGTCGATGATCAATGGCCACACAACCCCCATTTTTGTCGAAAATAGCCATGAATGATCATTTTCAAAAATACCAAAGGCTAACACGTACGGATTTTTGACCAAGAAATGGTCTCCACCAGAAATCCAAGAATGTGATCTATGGCAAGGAAACATATGTGGGGTGAGGTGTACGAGCCTCTGGTCGATGATCAATGGCCACACAACCCCCATTTTGCCAAAAATAGCCATGAATGACCATTTTCAATAATACCGAAGGCTAACACGTACGAGTTTTTAACCAAGAAATGGTTTCCACCAGAAATCCAAGAATGTAATCTATGGCAAGGAAACATATGTGGGGTGAGGTTTATGAGCCTCTAGTCGATGATAAATGGCCACACAACCCCCATTTTTTATGAAAATAGCCATGAGCGACCTTGAAAATAGCCATGAGCGACCATTTTCAATAATACTAGAGGCTAACACCTACGGATTTTAGACCAAGAAATGGTCTCCACCATAAATCCAAGAATGTGATCTATGGCAAGGAAACATATGTGGGGTGAGGTGTATGAGCGTCTGGTAGATGATCAATGGCCACACAACCCCCATTTTTGTCGAAAATAGCCATGAACGACCATTTTCAATAATACCGAAGGCTAACACCTACGGATTTTTGACCAAGAAATGGTCTCCACCAGAAATCCAAGAATGTGATCTATGGCAAGGAAACATATGTGGGGTGAGGTGTATGAGCCTCTGGTCGACGATCAATGGCCACACAACCCCCATTTTTTATGAAAATAGCCATGAGCGACCTTGAAAATAGCCATGAGCGACCATTTTCAATAATACTAGAGGCTAACACCTACGGATTTTAGACCAAGAAATGGTCTCCACCAGAAATCCAAGAATGTGATCTATGGCAAGGAAACATATGTGGGGTGAGGTGTATGAGCGTCTGGTCGATGATCAATGGCCACACAACCCCCATTTTTGTCGAAAATAGCCATGAACGACCATTTTCAATAATACCGAAGGCTAGCACCTACGGATTTTTGACCAAGAAATGGTCTCCACCAGAAATCCAAGAATGTGATCTATGGCCAGGAAACATATGTGGGGTGAGGTGTATGAGCCTCTGGTCGATGATCAATGGCCACACAACCCCCATTTTTGTCGAAAATAGCCATGAACGACCATTTTCAATAATACCGAAGGCTAGCACCTACGGATTTTTGACCAAGAAATGGTCTCCACCAGAAATCCAAGAATGTGATCTATGGCCAGGAAACATATGTGGGGTGAGGTGTATGAGCCTCTGGTCGATGATCAATGGCCACACAACCCCCATTTTTGTCGAAAATAGCCATGAACGACCATTTTCAATAATATCGAAGGCTAACACCTACGGATTTTTGACCAAGAAATGGTCTCCACCAGAAATCCAAGAATGTGATCTACGACAAGGAAACATATGTGGGGTGAGGTGTATGAGCCTCTGGTCGACGATCAATGGCCACACAACCCCCATTTTGCCGAAAATAGACATGAATGACCATTTTCAATAATATCGAAGGCTAACACCTACGGATTTTTGACCAAGAAATGGTCTCAACCAGAAATCCAAGAATGTGATCTACGACAAGGAAACATATGTGGGGTGAGGTGTATGAGCCTCTGGTCGACGATCAATGGCCACACAACCCCCATTTTGCCGAAAATAGCCATGAATGACCATTTTCAATAATACCGAAGGCTAACACGTACGAGTTTTTAACCAAGAAATGGTTTCCACCAGAAATCCAAGAATGTAATCTATGGCAAGGAAACATATGTGGGGTGAGGTTTATGAGCCTCTAGTCGATGATAAATGGCCACACAACCCCCATTTTTTATGAAAATAGCCATGAGCGACCTTGAAAATAGCCATGAGCGACCATTTTCAATAATACTAGAGGCTAACACCTACGGATTTTAGACCAAGAAATGGTCTCCACCAGAAATCCAAGAATGTGATCTATGGCAAGGAAACATATGTGGGGTGAGGTGTATGAGCGTCTGGTCGATGATCAATGGCCACACAACCCCCATTTTTGTCGAAAATAGCCATGAACGACCATTTTCAATAATACCGAAGGCTAACACCTACGCATTTTTGACCAAGAAATGGTCTCCACCAGAAATCCAAGAATGTGATCTATGGCAAGGAAACATATGTGGGGTGAGGTGTATGAGCCTCTGGTCGATGATCAATGGCCACACAACCTCCATTTTTGACAAAAATAGCCATGAACTACCATTTTCAATAATATCGAAGGCTAACACCTATGGATTTTTGACCAAGAAATGGTCTCCACCAGAAATCCAAGAATGTGATCTACGACAAGGAAACATATGTGGGGTGAGGTGTATGAGCCTCTGGTCGACGATCAATGGCCACACAACCCCCATTTTGCCGAAAATAGCCATGAATGACCATTTTCAATAATATCGAAGGCTAACACCTACGGATTTTTGACCAAGAAATGGTCTCCACCAGAAATCCAAGAATGTGATCTACGACAAGGAAACATATGTGGGGTGAGGTGTATGAGCCTCTGGTCGACGATCAATGGCCACACAACCCCCATTTTGCCGAAAATAGCCATGAATGACCATTTTCAATAATACCGAAAGCTAACACGTACGAGTTTTTAACCAAGAAATGGTTTCCACTAGAAATCCAAGAATGTAATCTATGGCAATGAAACATATGTGGGGTGAGGTTTATGAGCCTCTAGTCGATGATAAATGGCCACACAACCCCCATTTTTTATGAAAATAGCCATGAGCGACCTTGAAAATAGCCATCAGCGACCATTTTCAATAATACTAGAGGCTAACACCTACGGATTTTAGACCAAGAAATGGTCTCCACCAGAAATCCAAGAATGTGATCTATGGCAAGGAAACATATGTGGGGTGAGGTGTATGAGCGTCTGGTCGATGATCAATGGCCACACAACCCCCATTTTTGTCGAAAATAGCCATGAACGACCATTTTCAATAATACCGAAGGCTAACACCTACGGATTTTTTACCAAGAAATGGTCTCCACCAGAAATCCAAGAATGTGATCTATGGCAAGGAAACATATGTGGGGTGAGGTGTATGAGCCTCTAGTCGATGATCAATGGCCACACAACCCCCATTTTTGTCGAAAATAGCCATGAATGACCATTTTCAAAAATACCAAAGGCTAACACGTACGGATTTTTAACCAAGAAATGGTCTCCACCAGAAATCCAAGAATGTGATCTATGGCAAGGAAACATATGTGGGGTGAGGTGTACGAGCCTCTGGTCGATGATCAATGGCCACACAACCCCCATTTTGCCGAAAATAGCCATGAATGACCATTTTCAATAATACCGAAGGCTAACACGTACGAGTTTTTAAACAAGAAATGGTCTCCACTAGAAATCCAAGAATGTGATCTATGGCAAGGAAACATATGTGGGGTGAGGTGTATGAGCGTCTGGTCGATGATCAATGGCCACACAACCCCCATTTTTGTCGAAAATAGCCATGAACGACCATTTTCAATAATACCGAAGGCTAACACCTACGGATTTTTGACCAAGAAATGGTCTCCACCAAAAATCCAAGAATTTGATCTATGGCAAGGAAACATATGTGGGGTGAGGTGTATGAGCCTCTGGTCGACGATCAATGGCCACACAACCCTAATTTTTGTCGAAAATAGCCATGAACGGCCATTTTCAATGACACTGAAGGCTAACACCTACGGATTTTTGACCAAGAAATGGTCTCCACCATAAATCCAAGAATGTGATCTATGGCAAGGAAACATATGTGTAGTGAGGTGTATGAGCCTCTGGTCGATGATCAATGGCCACACAACCCCCATTTTTGTCGAAAATAGCCATGAATGACCATTTACAATAATACCGAAGGCTAACACCTACGGATTTTTGACCAAGAAATGGTCTCCACCAGAAATCCAAGAATGTGATCTATGGCAAGGAAACATATGTGGGGTGAGGTGTATGAGCCTCTGGTCGACGATCAATGGCCACACAACCCCCATTTTGCCAAAAATAGCCATGAATGACCATTTTCAATAATACCGAAGGCTAACACGTACGAGTTTTTAACCAAGAAATGGTCTCCACCAGAAATCCAAGAATGTAATCTATGGCAAGGAAACATATGTGGGGTGAGGTTTATGAGCCTCTAGTCGATGATAAATGGCCACACAACCCCAATTTTTTATGAAAATAGCCATGAGCGACCTTGAGAATAGCCATGAGCGACCATTTTCAATAATACTAGAGGCTAACACCTACGGATTTTAGACCAAGAAATGGTCTCCACCAGAAATCCAAGAATGTGATCTATGGCAAGGAAACATATGTGGGGTGAGGTGTATGAGCATCTGGTCGATGATCAATGGCCACACAACCCCCATTTTTGTCGAAAATAGCCATGAATGACCATTTTCAATAATACCGAAGGCTAACACCTACGGATTTTTGACCAAGAAATGGTCTCCACCAGAAATCCAAGAATGTGATCTATGGCAAGGAAACATATGTGGGGTGAGGTGTATGAGCCTCTAGTCGATGATCAATGGCCACACAACCCCCATTTTTGTCGAAAATAGCCATGAATGACCATTTTCAAAAATACCAAAGGCTAACACGTACGGATTTTTGACCAAGAAATGGTCTCCACCAGAAATCCAAGAATGTGATCTATGGCAAGGAAACATATGTGGGGTGAGGTGTACGAGCCTCTGGTCGATGATCAATGGCCACACAACCCCCATTTTGCCGAAAATAGCCATGAATGACCATTTTCAATAATACCGAAGGCTAACACGTACGAGTTTTTAACCAAGAAATGGTTTCCACCAGAAATCCAAGAATGTAATCTATGGCAAGGAAACATTTGTGGGGTGAGGTTTATGAGCCTCTGGTCGATGATGAATGGCCACACAACCCCCATTTTGCCGAAAATAGCCATGAACGACCATTTTCAATAATACCGATGTTGGGCCCATGCTTCGTTGCGCCGAAGGTCTTGCGTGAAGAAGCAGCTTCGGCTGAAATCGTCCCCAGGAAATGGCCGAAGGTTCCTTTTTTATAGAGCTTCGGCATTGCAAACCGACATAGAGATAGAATGACCTTTTTATCCATAGAGGTCTAACATAATGTTGTAAACTTTTGTAAAGGGCATAATTGTAATTCGTCACAGGCTGCGTCCTGTGTCTATAAATAGATGAACAGTACCCCCGTACTGTTCACGCTGACTTGGCATTTGCTTTGGCGTTACGCTTGTACTTTTCACCTTCTCTCAGGACCGAAGGTACATTTGTAATTCGGAATTATTTCTATTTTTCCATGTTAATAAAATAGAAATGATTCTATGATGATGCTTATATTATATTTCATGCTTTATATGAGTTCTTCGTCATTATTTGTTATGTTTACGAAGGTATGTCTCTTATGACCTTCGTCCGAAACTCATTATTTCCCGAAGGGACATAATGCTTTGAAGGACGAAGGACTTTAACACTTAACACTTTTTATGTTGCCTTGTTCTTAACTCTTAGCATTTGAGAACAAGTCCCCAACATTGGCGCCCACCTCCGGTGAACTCACTTCCACTTTTCTGAGCTGATGGCTTCATTCAACAATCAAGCTGGAGTTGCTTCGGACTCGAAGCTGGTGCTCCCGATCACAGGTGGCTCGTCCTCAGAGCCAGCTAACAAGAAGCAGAAGAAGGAAGCGCAGAGAAGAGTACAGCATGTTGGGGTGCAAGGACCCTTCATCAAATCAAGATGGTCTCACATTCCTATTACCTTCTCTCAAGAGGACCTTCAACTCAAAGATTACCCACACAACGATGCTATGGTTATCTCTTGTGTTATCAAAGGATTTCTGGTTCACAATGTCTTGGTCGATACAGGCAGTGCAGCTGACATCATATTTGCTAAAGCCTTCAGACAGATGCAAGAGCCAGAAGATAAGATTCATGATGCTACACATCCTCTTTGTGGCTTCGGAGGAAGACAGATTGTAGCACTGGGCAAGATCACCATGTCAGTAACCTTCGGATTCATCAACAACACTAGAACTGAGCAAGTTGTGTTTGACATTGTTGACATGGAATATCCTTACAATGCAATTATTGGTCGAGGTACTCTTAATGCCTTCGAAGCAATCCTTCATCCTGCCTATCTTTGCATGAAGATACCTTCGGACCAAGGGCCTATTGCCATCCATGGAAGCCAGGAAGCTGCTAGAAGGGCCGAAGGAAGCTGGACCGACTCCAAGGCAATCCATAATATAGATGGAACTGAAGCTTGTGAACAGTACAAATTCAGAAGGGAGAAGGCAGCTTCAGCAGATCAGCCGAAGCCCATGCTTTTGTGTGAGGACATAGCAGAGCAGAAGGTGCTGTTGGGTTCGCAATTATCTGAAGACCAGGAGAAAACCTTGATAAGGTTTTTATTCAACAATAAAGATGTTTTTGCATGGTCGGCTAATGATCTCTGTGGAGTAAATCGGGATGTTATTGAACATTCGCTCAATGTTGACCCATCCTTCAGACCCCGAAAGCAGAGGCTTCGGAAAATGTCTGATGACAAGGCCGAAGGGGCTCGCGATGAAGTAAAAAGACTCCTCAGTGCAGGAGTTATCAGAGAAGTGAAGTATCCAGAGTGGCTAGCTAACACTGTTATGGTGAAGAAGGCCAATGGCAAGTGGAGAATGTGTATCGATTTCACAGATCTCAACAAGGCTTGTCCGAAGGACGAATTCCCGCTGCCAAGGATAGACTCTCTAGTCGATGCAGCAGCTTCTTCAGAGCTCATGAGTCTCTTGGACTGTTACTCAGGGTATCATCAAATCTGGATGAAAAAGGAAGATGAGCCGAAAACTAGCTTCATAACTCCAAGTGGCACGTATTGCTATCTTCGGATGCCTGAGGGGCTCAAAAACGCTGGAGGAAGTTTCAGCAGAATGACTGCGAAGGTTCTTCAGTCTCAAATAGGCAGAAATGTGTTGACCTATGTTGATGACATTATCGTCAAAAGCACGAAGCAGGAAAATCATATTGTTGATCTGCAGGAGACCTTCGCCAGCTTCAGACAAGCTGGTTTGAAGCTGAATCCAGAGAAATGTGTCTTCGGAGTAAAGAAGGGTAAATTTCTTGGATGCTTGGTTTCAACAAAGGGAATCGAAGCTAATCCAAATAAAATCGAAGCTATACTTCGAATGGAGCCACCAACTACAAGAAAAGGGGCCCAAAGATTGACAGGAAGGCTGGCATCTCTCAACAGATTTATATCCAGATCAGCAGAAAGAAACTTACCATTTTTCGAGGTGCTGAAGTCAGCCGAAGTCTTTCAATGGGGCCCAAGTCAACAAAAAGCCTTCGAAGAGTTGAAGCAATACTTGATAGATCTCACAACATTAACTCCGCCAATGCCAGGGGCTCCTCTGTTGTTATATGTGGCAGCTTCGCACTCAGCAGTAAGTGCGGCGCTTGTCCAGGAGAAGCTTTATGGCCAGCTTAAGAAGCAAGTTCCAGTGTATTTTGTATCTGAGGTCCTTAGTGTCTCAAAGAAAAATTATACAGAGCTGGAGAAGGTATTATATGCCGTTTTAATGGCATCCAGGAAGCTTCGGCATTATTTTCAGGCATACAATATCATTGTTCCTTCTTCGCAGCCGTTGAAGGATATAATGAGAAATAGAGAAGCTACTGGACGGATTGGGAAATGGGCTGCAGAGCTCAACGAATTTTACATTGATTATGTGCATAGATCTTCGATCCAGTCTCAAGCATTGGCAGATTTCATTGCCGACTGGACGCCAGGGGCTCAGGATGAAGAAGCAAATAAAGATGCCGAAGTGTGGACAGTATTTTGTGATGGCTCTTGGGGAATCTTCGGAGCAGGTGCAGCTGCTGTGTTGGTTTCACCATCCAAGGTCAAAACTTGTTATGCAGCAAGGCTTGATTTTAGCTGCACAAACAATATTGCTGAGTACGAAGCCCTGCTTTTGGGCCTTCGGAAATTAAAGGCAATGGGAATCAGAAGGGCAATTCTCAAAACTGATTCCCAGGTGGTTTCGGGTCATGTTGACAAAAGTTGCAAGGCTAAGGATCCGAAGCTTGAAAAATATCTAGATACGGTCCGAAGGATCGAGGCATCCTTCGAAGGATTCTCTGTCAAGAATATTCCTCGAGGACAAAATGAGCATGCTGATTTGCTAGCTAAGTCTGCGGCACAGGGGCTGCCGTTACCTTCGGATGTGTTCTTCGAAACAATAAAGGCACCTTCAGTGGAGCTTCTTGAAAGAGCAGTCCTCAACATATCTCCTGTTTACAGCGAAGATTGGAGAACTGAAATAATCTCTTACCTTCAGGGTAAGTCCCTTTCAGATGACGAAGCTTACAATAAAAGAATAGAGGCAAGAGCTCGTCCGTATGTCATGATAGAAGGGGAATTATACAAACATGGAGTTTGTGCTCCGCTGCTCAAGTGCTTATCTAGAGCCGAAGGTATAGAGTTGATGAAAGAGATACATGCAGGCCTGTGTGGATCCCACATTGGATCCAGGCCATTACTTGGGAAAGTCTTCCGCCAAGGGTTTTATTGGCCGAAGGCAGCTTCGGATGCGGCGGAGTTAGTGCAAAAGTGCGAAGGTTGTCAGAAATGTGCAAAAGATCAAAAACAACCTTCGTCTTTGACACAGCTGATACAACCCATCTGGCCATTGCAAAGATGGGGCCTTGACTTGTTGGGTCCATTACCACCGGCTCAAGGGAATCTAAAATATGTTATAGTGGCTGTGGAGTATTTTTCCAAGTGGATTGAGGCGAAGCCATTGGCCACAATAACTTCGGCCAATGTCCAAAAGTTTTTCTGGCAGAATATTGTCTGTCGCTTCGGGGTACCGAAGGCAATCACTGTAGATAATGGAACGCAGTTTGACTCTGAAGCTTTCAGAAATTTCTGTGATCAAATTGGAACGAAGATCCATTTTGCATCAGTCAGGCATCCGGAGTCAAATGGGCTCGTTGAGAGGGCCAACGGCATTATAATGACAGGAATAATGAAGTTAATCTTCAATCAACCCAGGGGAAAGTGGCCAGATCAGTTAATCAAAGTGGTGTGGAGCCACAATACAACAACATCAAGGTCTACAGGCTTTACCCCATTCAAATTATTATTCGGTGACGAAGCAATAACTCCGGAGGAAGCAAAAGCTGGATCAGTAAGAGTAGTAGCTTCGGCAGAATCAGGTCCCGAAGATGCTTGCCTTGTGGAAAAGGATGCCTTAGAAGGGATCAGGCTTCAGGCCGTGGAGAATATCAATAAATATCAGGCTGAAACAGTTAAATGGCGAGATAGAAAAGTCCGGCTAAAAAATATTGAGCCGGGACACTTGGTGCTTCGGAGAGTGGCTAACCCAGATACAGTGGGTAAGCTACAGTTGAAATGGGAAGGACCATTCTTAGTAGTATCTTCGTCAAGGCCTGGATCATACAGATTGAAGGACATGGATGGCAACGAAATTCCAAGGTCTTGGAATGCGGATGAGCTTCGGCGATACTATGTATAATATGATGTAATTTTTTATGCTTTTTCTTTTCATTTTCATGGCACCCTTTTCCTTTCCGAAGGGGGAGAAAGGTTTTTAATGGGGCCATCATGTGTAATTTCCTTTTTTAGTCTTATAAGAGCGAAATCCCCCAAAAAATGTAAATGTAACAGCTGAGAACGCACCATCGAGTGCAGTAACTGAAAAAGAAAAAAGAGAAGAAGCTCCAAAGACGTTCCTAAGGGAATGCAGAGCTTATACCGCCTAAGTAAAAGGCGAAGAAACTCCAAAGACGTTCCTAAGGGAATGCAGAGTTTATACCGTCTAAGTAAAAGACGAAGAAGCTCCAAAGACGTTCCTAAGGGAATGCAGAGCTTATACCGCCTAAGTAAAAGGCGAAGAAACTCCAAAGACGTTCCTAAGGGAATGCAGAGTTTATACCGTCTAAGTAAAAGACGAAGAGGCTCCAAAGACGTTCCTAAGGGAATGCAGAGCTGATGTGTGATTGATTCCAAGGAAATAATGGTTGAGTGTGGCTTCGGTTATATGCTTTGGACATTCATTCGCACATTACATCATAGCATTTGCATTCATAAGCATTCATTCATAGCATTTGTGTTCCTAAGTGGTAGCTTCGGCAAAAGGAAGAAGCGGTCTTTTATGTTTCGTCATGTACAAAAAAAGAAAAGCTTCGGCAAAAGGAAGAAGCGGTCTTTTATGTTTCGTCATGTACAAAAAAGAAAAGCTTCGGCAAAAAGGAGAAATGGTCTTTTATGCTTCGTTGTGTACGAAAAGAAGGGAAGGTGTTTTTTCGCCTTCAGCTCAAAATACTGATTTCGTCCACATCAAAGCGTCTCAATAAAAGGGTAAGAACATATTACAAGGTATGAACAAAGTTCCTTGAGAATAGATTAATTGTATTTACAAAAAGTTGTTACAAATTCTCTTGAGTTTTTTCTAGTCTACTCCTATTAATCTTCGTCAGGTTTCTGCTTCGGCGACATATACTTTAAGTATCACCTTCAGCTTCGTCATCCTATACGAATCAAGGTATCCCAAGTAAAAATCAAGTGTGAAGGAGAAGGTAAGTACAAAGTATGATTTCTTACTGGTTCAAGATGACTTCGAGCTTCGTCCCCAGCCTTCTCTCGCCCGCCTTTTGTCCATATCATTTTTATGAATCTATTTGAGATGCTCCGGGCGAGGTCAGGAATGTCGTCGAGAATTGATGGAGACAGGGCGAAGTTGGGCCTGTTGACAATTTTTCCATGCTCGCAGCCAGCCTTCAGGAATGCTGCAGCAGTACCCCGAGAAGCTACCCAGGCACAGAAGTCACCGTGCCCAGCTATAACTTCGTCAAGTTCTTCAATTTCAGCTTCGATATGATCGAAGGCTTTTGGTAAATCTTCATCCGAAGGGGTAAATTTCCCGCTGCTGGCTCCAACTGAGTAAAAGATCTTCTTTAGTTGTTGGATACAATTGTTGCTAAAATTCAAACATTTATCCTGAAGGCTTGTTAATGATTTCTTCAAATTTGAGTTGGCTTGGACTTCGGCTTCAAGTTTCGAATCAAGTTCTAGCTTCTCTTGTTCAAATTGTTTTGATTGGCAGAGAAGCTTCGAATTCAATTCTGCTACTTTGGCTTCAGTTTCTGCCAGCAAGCCTTCGGTTGATTGAAGTTCGAAGTCTTTCTTTTCAATAATAGCTGATTGTTCTTTTATCTTGCTCTCTAAATTTTCAATTATAGCTTCGTGCTTCTTATCTTCTAGATCTTGCTGCATCCTCAAAGCTTTGCTTAGAAGCATGCTCTGCAAATAAACAACCTTCGTTAAAGAATATTGCCATTATTAAAAAACAATAGAAGTTAGAGAGAAGGATGTTTACCTTGAAATTTGAATAAAATAAGCTGCCGACGATATGTTGTCGTCGGTAGCGGCTGATGTCTGTCTCTAGCTTCGGAAAACCGATACTCTTTGATAGAGTACCGATGACCTTAGCCCCAGCTGAGTCCCGGATGCAGCCCAGTTTTTCATCATCAATGCCTCCAAATAGAAGAGCTCCTGGCTTGTATCCGCAAGATTTGGCGTATTCCTTAAGCTCTTCTTTTTCGGCCTTCGACAGTTTTTGCCCGACTAAATTTTGAAATAAGTAGGCTTCGTCGTCCGAAGTGTCTTCGGCTATTTCTTTCTCTTTCCCAGGCACTGCGGCTATGGTTTCTTCAGCAGTGGTGGCAGCTTCTTCTGCAGCCATGTCTGTTAAAATTTTGTTGATGTCTTCAACAGTAGATTCTAAGTTTACATCTCCGGCTGTAGCGGCTTCGGTAGCCGCGACCTCCGAAGGTGCGACTTCGACATTTTCTGTGCCCTCAACGGCTGGTGTTTTCTGAATTGACGCCCTCGGTGGCGTCTTGTCAATAACTTCTGTTACGGCAATAATTCTTTGCCTTTTCGCTTTGGCTATCTTCGTTTTTCCCGGCTCCGCCACCTTTTGAAAAAGCTTCGTCAGTCGAGGCCCTAATGGACTTAGCTTCGTGGGCATGGGTTCAGTCATTACCTTTAGAATTTCCTCCACGTCGCTAGTAGAAGGTGGTGTGGGGGTCCCCTCTTCTTCGGATAGTTTTCGCTTTGGAGTTGATATTTTTCTCTTGGCAATTTTCTTCTTTTTTGGTGGTTGTTCTTCGTCCTTGTTTAAAGCTTCGGCCGCTCTTTTTCTTCTCTGGCCCTCAGCATCCTTGTTCAGCTGCGCATAATCAGGATATTCGAAACCCAGTGCATCAAGCACTCGGTTCAGCCTTCGCTTCGGACGGGTGCCGAAGGCTGCTGTCATCAGTTGATCTTCTTTTTTCGAATAATTTCCAAGAATTTCATTACACATCACCTCAACTGTATCCAGCCACTCTTGGCAGGGCTTCTTAAAATATTTCTTGAATTTGAAGTGGTAAGGAAGCCGGACAAGATCCCCTTCCTTCTTCTCCCCCTTTAACTTTGGCATTTCCCATTTTTTCAGAGTAGGGAAGACTCTGAATGCTAAGAATTCTTGAACCAGATCCCTGGTACCAATATGCTCTGCAATGATCCTGAATTCATCCATTGCCCGTTGAGTTTGACCCTCTGGTGTCATGTTGCAGTGGGGTCGGGTTTCTCCGAAAGTTAGCTCGAGTGGACTTTGCACAAGCTTCTCCTTGTCCTCATCAACCTTGACATAGAACCATTCTGATTTCCAGCCTGCCGGCCATTTGCTTCGGTAGCTGATTACAGGAAACTTTGCGGTTTTCCGGTAGGCAAAATTGTAGCAACCGAAGTTTTCATGAAGCCCATCTTTTCTGGCCTTTGTTTGATAATGTAATTCATGAACTCGACAGAAACTGTCAGCAAAAGGCTCTACTGCTTGGCTTCGGAGGGCCCAAATATAAACGCTAAGCCTAACGATAGCGTTAGGAGTTAACTGATGAAGGTAGATGCCAAACCTCTTCAATATCTCCGCAACAATCTCGTGAACAGGGAATCTTAGCCCAGCCTTTAAAAAGCTTTTGAAGATGACAACCTCGTCCTTCTCTGGCTTCGGGGTGGTCTCTTCTCCCCCGAAGCGAAGTAGCTTCTTCTGATCTTCACTGAAAAAACCTGCTTTCACCATCTTGGCGAGATCAACCTTTGAAACAGTCGATTTTCCGAAGTCTAGGTGGCTGGGTTTGCTGGGCATGGCAATACGGTAGTCATCTTCGGAGTCCGTTTCTTCAATGTTCCCTTCTCCTTCGGCAGCTGTCGGGTTTGCTTCGGCAGCAGGCATTTCTTCCGCAGTCACCAGTCCGGAGCGCTGCATCGCTTCGGAGATGGGCACAGTCTCCGAAGCTTCAGTTTCGTCCCCCTCACGCTCAACCCTAGCTGTAGAGCGAACTCTGGCCATTTAATTATGAACTTGTGAAACTTGGGTACTTTTTTCTCCGAAGCAGGCTTCAAGATGGAGCTTCGTTCAAATCTGACAAACTAGCTTCGGTGGTGGTTAAAAATTTTGGCAGCAAAACAGTGCAAATAGCAGTAAATGCTGTGGTAACTTCACACCTACTCGTCTGTTTATATAGTGCTGCAGGTAAGAAGGCGAAGCGGCAGGGTTTTTACACCAGGCGGGCAGTAACTTGTACTCGCTGCGCAGTGGACCGCAAAGACCAAACAGTGACTCTGCAAGGTGGGACCGACACGATCTCGGGAAATGAATCGTTTCTCGGCAACGAGCTCAGGGAAGGTGTTTTTTGGACCTTCGGCTTCCCGAAGCTTGAGAGGATTTTTTCACGGTTCAAGCTCGTTACGAAAAACGATCTAGCGCCGCGAAAGGGGCTACTGTTGGGCCCATGCTTCGTTGCGCCGAAGGTCTTGCGTGAAGAAGCAGCTTCGGCTGAAATCGTCCCCAGGAAATGGCCGAAGGTTCCTTTTTTATAGAGCTTCGGCATTGCAAACCGACATAGAGATAGAATGACCTTTTTATCCATAGAGGTCTAACATAATGTTGTAAACTTTTGTAAAGGGCATAATTGTAATTCGTCACAGGCTGCGTCCTGTGTCTATAAATAGATGAACAGTACCCCCGTACTGTTCACGCTGACTTGGCATTTGCTTTGGCGTTACGCTTGTACTTTTCACCTTCTCTCAGGACCGAAGGTACATTTGTAATTCGGAATTATTTCTATTTTTCCATGTTAATAAAATAGAAATGATTCTATGATGATGCTTATATTATATTTCATGCTTTATATGAGTTCTTCGTCATTATTTGTTATGTTTACGAAGGTATGTCTCTTATGACCTTCGTCCGAAACTCATTATTTCCCGAAGGGACATAATGCTTTGAAGGACGAAGGACTTTAACACTTAACACTTTTTATGTTGCCTTGTTCTTAACTCTTAGCATTTGAGAACAAGTCCCCAACAACCGAAGGCTAACACGTACGAGTTTTTAACCAAGAAATGGTCTCCACCAGAAATCCAAGAATGTGATCTATGGCAAGGAAACATATGTGGGGTGAGGTGTACGAGCCTCTGGTCGATGATCAATGGCCACACAACCACCATTTTGCCGAAAATAGCCATGAACGACCATTTTCAATAATACCGAAGGCTAACACGTACGAGTTTTTAACCAAGAAATGGTCTCCACCAGAAATCCAAGAATGTGATCTATGGCAAGGAAACATATGTGGGGTGAGGTGTATGAGCATCTGGTCGATGATCAATGGCCACACAACCCCCATTTTTGTCGAAAATAGCCATGAATGACCATTTACAATAATACCGAAGGCTAACACCTACGGATTTTTGACCAAGAAATGGTCTCCACCAGAAATCCAAGAATGTGATCTATGGCAAGGAAACATATGTGGGGTGAGGTGTATGAGCCTCTGGTCGATGATCAATGGCCACACCATTGATCATCGACCAGACGCTCATACACCTCACCCCACATATGTTTCCTTGCCATAGATCACATTCTTGGATTTCTGGTGGAGACCATTTCTTGGTCTAAAATCCGTAGGTCTTAGCCTCTAGTATTATTGAAAATGGTCGCTCATGGCTATTTTCATAAAAAATGGGGTTGTGTGGCCATTGATCATCGACCAGAGGCTCGTACACCTCACCCCACATATGTTTCCTTGCCATAGATCACATTCTTGGATTTCTGGTGGAAACCATTTCTTGGTTAAAAACTCGTACGTGTTAGCCTTCGGTATTATTGAAAATGGTCATTCATGGCTATTTTCGGCAAAATGGGGGTTGTGTGGCCATTGATCATCGATCAGAGGCTCATACACCTCACCCCACATATGTTTCCTTGCCATAGATCACATTCTTGGATTTCTGGTGGAGACCATTTCTTGGTCAAAAATCAGTAGGTCTTAGCCTCTAGTATTATTGAAAATGGTCGCTCATGGCTATTTTCATAAAAAAATGGGTGTTGTGTGGCCATTTATCATCGACTAGAGGCTCATAAATCTCACCCCACATATATTTCCTTGCCATAGATCACATTCTTGGATTTTTGGTGGAGACCATTTCTTGGTCAAAAACTCGTACGTGTTAGCCTTCGGTATTATTGAAAATGGTCGTTCATGGCTATTTTCGACAAAAATGGGGGTTGTGTGGCCATTGATCATCGACCAGAGGCTCATACACCTCACCCCACATATGTTTCCTTGCCATAGATCACATTCTTGGATTTCTGGTGGAGACCATTTCTTGGCCTAAAATCCGTAGGTGTTAGCCTTCGGTATTATTGAAAATGGTCGCTCATGGCTATTTTCGACAAAAATGGGGGTTGTGTGGCCATTGATCATCGACCAGAGGCTCATACACCTCACCCCACATATGTTTCCTTGCCATAGATTACATTCTTGGATTTCTGGTGGAAACCATTTCTTGGTTAAAACCTCGTACGTGTTAGCCTTCGGTATTATTGAAAATGGTCGTTCATGGCTATTTTCGACAAAAATGGGGGTTGTGTGGCCATTGATCATCGACAGACGCTCATACACCTCACCCCACATATGTTTCCTTGCCATAGATCACATTCTTGGATTTCTGGTGGAGACCATTTCTTGGTCTAAAATCCGTAGGTGTTAGCCTCTAGTATTATTGAAAATGGTCGCTCATGGCTATTTTCAAGGTCGCTCATGGCTATTTTCATAAAAAAATGGGGGTTGTGTGGCCATTTATCATCGACTAGAGGCTCATAAACCTCACCCCACATATGTTTCCTTGCCATAGATTACATTCTTGGATTTCTGGTGGAAACCATTTCTTGGTTAAAAACTTGTACGTGTTAGCCTTCGGTATTATTGAAAATGGTCATTCATGGCTATTTTCGGCAAAATGGGGGTTGTGTGGCCATTGATCGTCGACCAGAGGCTCATACACCTCACCCCACATATGTTTCCTTGTCGTAGATCACATTCTTGGATTTCTGGTGGAGACCATTTCTTGGTCAAAAATCCGTAGATGTTAGACTTCGATATTATTGAAAATGGTCATTCATGGCTATTTTCGGCAAAATGGGGGTTGTGTGGCCATTGATCGTCGACCAGAGGCTCATACACCTCACCCCACATATGTTTCCTTGTCGTAGATCACATTCTTGGATTTCTGGTGGAGACCATTTCTTGGTCAAAAATCCGTAGGTGTTAGCCTTCAGTGTCATTGAAAATGGTCGTTCATGGCTATTTTCGACAAAAATTAGGGTTGTGTGGCCATTGATCGTCGACCAGAGGCTCATACACCTCACCCCACATATGTTTCCTTGCCATAGATCACATTCTTGGATTTCTGGTGGAGACCATTTCTTGGTCAAAAATCCGTAGGTGTTAGCCTTCGGTATTATTGAAAATGGTCGTTCATGGCTATTTTCGACAAAAATGGGGGTTGTGTGGCCATTGATCATCGACCAGACGCTCATACACCTCACCCCACATATGTTTCCTTGCCATAGATTACATTCTTGGATTTCTGGTGGAAACCATTTCTTGGTTAAAACCTCGTACGTGTTAGCCTTCGGTATTATTGAAAATGGTCGTTCATGGCTATTTTCGACAAAAATGGGGGTTGTGTGGCCATTGATCATCGACAGACGCTCATACACCTCACCCCACATATGTTTCCTTGCCATAGATCACATTCTTGGATTTCTGGTGGAGACCATTTCTTGGTCTAAAATCCGTAGGTGTTAGCCTCTAGTATTATTGAAAATGGTCGCTCATGGCTATTTTCAAGGTCGCTCATGGCTATTTTCATAAAAAAATGGGGGTTGTGTGGCCATTTATCATCGACTAGAGGCTCATAAACCTCACCCCACATATGTTTCCTTGCCATAGATTACATTCTTGGATTTCTGGTGGAAACCATTTCTTGGTTAAAAACTCGTACGTGTTAGCCTTCGGTATTATTGAAAATGGTCATTCATGGCTATTTTCGGCAAAATGGGGGTTGTGTGGCCATTGATCGTCGACCAGAGGCTCATACACCTCACCCCACATATGTTTCCTTGTCGTAGATCACATTCTTGGATTTCTGGTGGAGACCATTTCTTGGTCAAAAATCCGTAGATGTTAGCCTTCGATATTATTGAAAATGGTCATTCATGGCTATTTTCGGCAAAATGGGGGTTGTGTGGCCATTGATCGTCGACCAGAGGCTCATACACCTCACCCCACATATGTTTCCTTGTCGTAGATCACATTCTTGGATTTCTGGTGGAGACCATTTCTTGGTCAAAAATCCGTAGGTGTTAGCCTTCAGTGTCATTGAAAATGGTCGTTCATGGCTATTTTCGACAAAAAATTAGGGTTGTGTGGCCATTGATCGTCGACCAGAGGCTCATACACCTCACCCCACATATGTTTCCTTGCCATAGATCACATTCTTGGATTTCTGGTGGAGACCATTTCTTGGTCAAAAATCCGTAGGTGTTAGCCTTCGGTATTATTGAAAATGGTCGTTCATGGCTATTTTCGACAAAAATGGGGGTTGTGTGGCCATTGATCATCGACCAGACGCTCATACACCTCACCCCACATATGTTTCCTTGCCATAGATCACATTCTTGGATTTCTGGTGGAGACCATTTCTTGGTCTAAAATCCGTAGGTGTTAGCCTCTTGTATTATTGAAAATGGCCGCTCATGGCTATTTTCAAGGTCGCTCATGGCTATTTTCATAAAAAATGGGGGTTGTGTGGCCATTTATCATCGACTAGAGGCTCATAAACCTCACCCCACATATGTTTCCTTGCCATAGATCACATTCTTGGATTTCTGGTGGAGACCATTTCTTGGTTAAAAACTCGTACGTGTTAGCCTTCGGTATTATTGAAAATGGTCGTTCATGGCTATTTTCGGCAAAATGGGGGTTGTGTGGCCATTGATCATCGACCAAAGGCTCGTACACCTCACCCCACATATGTTTCCTTGCCATAGATCACATTCTTGGATTTCTGGTGGAGACCATTTCTTGGTCAAAAATCCGTAGGTGTTAGCCTTCGGTATTATTGAAAATGGTCATTCATGGCTATTTTCGACAAAAATGGGGGTTGTGTGGCCATTGATCATCGACCAGAGGCTCGTACACCTCACTACACATATGTTTCCTTGCCATAGATCACATTCTTGGATTTTTGGTAGAGACCATTTCTTGGTCAAAAACTCGTACGTGTTAGCCTTCGGTATTATTGAAAATGGTCGTTCATGGCTATTTTCGACAAAAATGGGGGTTGTGTGGCCATTGATCATCGACCAGAGGCTCATACACCTCACCCCACATATGTTTCCTTGCCATAGATCACATTCTTGGATTTCTGGTGGAGACCATTTCTTGGTCAAAAATCCGTAGGTGTTAGCCTTCGGTATTATTGTAAATGGTCATTCATGGCTATTTTCGAAAAAAATCGGGGTTGTGTGGCCATTGATCATCGACAAGAGGCTCATACACCTCACCCCACATATGTTTCCTTGCCATAGATCACATTCTTGGATTTCTGGTGGAGACCATTTCTTGGTCAAAAATCCGTACATGTTAGCCTTTGGTATTTTTGAAAATGGTCATTCATGGCTATTTTCGACAAAAATGGGGGTTGTGTGGCCATTGATCGTCGACCAGAGGCTCATACACCTCACCCCACATATGTTTCCTTGTCATAGATCACATTCTTGGATTTCTGGTGGAGACCATTTCTTGGTCAAAAATCCGTAGGTGTTAGCCTTCGATATTATTGAAAATGGTCGTTCATGGCTATTTTCGACAAAAATGGGGGTTGTGTGGCCATTGATCATCGACCAGACGCTCATACACCTCACCCCACATATGTTTCCTTGCCATAGATCACATTCTTGGATTTATGGTGGAGACCATTTCTTGGTCAAAAATTCGTAGGTGTTAGCCTTCAGTGTCATTGAAAATGGTCGTTCATGGCTATTTTCGACAAAAATTAGGGTTGTGTGGCCATTGATCGTCGACCAGAGGCTCATACACCTCACCCCACATATGTTTCCTTGGCATAGATCACATTCTTGGATTTCTGGTGGAGACCATTTCTTGGTCAAAAATCCGTAGGTGTTAGCCTTCGGTATTATTGAAAATGGTCATTCATGGCTATTTTCGGCAAAATGGGGGTTGTGTGGCCATTTATCATCGACTAGAGGCTCATAAATCTCACCCCACATATGTTTCCTTGCCATAGATCACATTCTTGGATTTTTGGTGGAGACCATTTCTTGGTCAAAAACTCTTACGTGTTAGCCTTCGGTATTATTGAAAATGGTCGTTCATGGCTATTTTCGGCAAAATGGGGGTTGTGTGGCCATTGATCGTCGACCAGAGGCTCATACACCTCACCCCACATATGTTTCCTTGTCGTAGATCACATTCTTGGATTTCTGGTGGAGACCATTTCTTGGCCTAAAATCCGTAGGTGTTAGCCTCTAGTATTATTGAAAATGGTCGCTCATGGCTATTTTCTAGGTCGCTCATGGCTATTTTCATAAAAAATGGGGGTTGTGTGGCCATTTATCATCGACTAGAGGCTCATAAACCTCACCCCACATATGTTTCCTTGCCATAGATCACATTCTTGGATTTCTTGTGGAGACCATTTCTTGGTTAAATACTCGTACGTGTTAGCCTTCGGTATTATTGAAAATGGTCGTTCATGGCTATTTTCGGCAAAATGGGGGTTGTGTGGCCATTGATCATCGACCAGAGGCCCGTACACCTCACCCCACATATGTTTCCTTGCCATAGATCACATTCTTGGATTTCTGGTGGAGACCATTTCTTGGTCAAAAATCCGTAGGTGTTAGCCTTCAGTGTCATTGAAAATGGTCGTTCATGGCTATTTTCGACAAAAATGGGGGTTGTGTGGCCATTGATGATCGACCAGAGGCTCGTACACCTCACCCCACATATGTTTCCTTGCCATAGATCACATTCTTGGATTTCTGGTGGAGACCATTTCTTGGTCAAAAATCCGTAGTTGTTAGCCTTCGGTATTATTGTAAATGGTCATTCATGGCTATTTTCGACAAAAATGGGGGTTATGTGGCCATTGATCTTCGACCAGAGGCTCATACACCTCACTACACATATGTTTCCTTGCCATAGATCACATTCTTGGATTTATGGTGGAGACCATTTCTTGGTCAAAAATCCGTAGGTGTTAGCCTTCAGTGTCATTGAAAATGGTCGTTCATGACTATTTTCGACAAAAATTAGGGTTGTGTGGCCATTGATCGTCGACCAGAGGCTCATACACCTCACCCCACATATGTTTCCTTGCCATAGATTACATTCTTGGATTTCTGGTGGAAACCATTTCTTGGTTAAAAACTCGTACGTGTTAGCCTTCGGTATTATTGAAAATGGTCGTTCATGGCTATTTTCGACAAAAATTAGGGTTGTGTGGCCATTGATCGTCGACCAGAGGCTCATACACCTCACCCCACATATGTTTCCTTGCCATAGATCACATTCTTGGATTTCTGGTGGAGACCATTTCTTGGTCAAAAATCCGTAGGAGTTAGCCTTCGATATTATTGAAAATGGTCGTTCATGGCTATTTTCGACAAAAATGGGGGTTGTGTGGCCATTGTCATCGACCAGAGGCTCATACACCTCACCCCACATATGTTTCCTTGCCATAGATCACATTCTTGGATTTCTGGTGGAGACCATTTCTTGGTCAAAAATCCGTAGGTGTTAGCCTTCGATATTATTGAAAATGGTCGTTCATGGCTATTTTCGACAAAAATGGGGGTTGTGTGGCCATTGATCATCGACCAGACGCTCATACACCTCACCCCACATATGTTTCCTTGCCATAGATCACATTCTTGGATTTTTGGTGGAGACCATTTCTTGGTCTAAAATTTGTAGGTGTTAGCCTCTAGTATGATTGAAAATGGTCGCTCATGGCTATTTTCATAAAAAATGGGGGTTGTGTGGCCATTTATCATCGACTAGAGGCTCATAAACCTCACCCCACATATGTTTCCTTGCCATAGATCACATTCTTGGATTTCTGGTGGAGACCATTTCTTGGTCAAAAATCCGTACGTGTTAGCCTTTGGTATTTTTGAAAATGGTCGTTCATGGCTATTTTCGACAAAAATGGGGGTTGTGTGGCCATTGATCATCGACCAGAGGCTCATACACCTCACCCCACATATGTTTCCTTGCCATAGATCACATTCTTGGATTTATGGTGGAGACCATTTCTTGGTCAAAAATCCGTAGGTGTTAGCCTTCGATATTATTGAAAATGGTCGTTCATGGCTATTTTCGACAAAAATGGGGGTTGTGTGGCCATTGATCATCGACCAGAGGCTCGTACACCTCACCCCACATATGTTTCCTTGCCATAGATCACATTATTGGATTTCTGGTGGAGACCATTTCTTGGTCTAAAATCCGTAGGTGTTAGCCTCTAGTATTATTGAAAATGGTCGCTCATGGCTATTTTCATAAAAAATGGGGGTTGTGTGGCCATTTATCATCGACTAGAGGCTCATAAACCTCACCCCACATATGTTTCCTTGCCATAGATCACATTCTTGGATTTCTGGTGGAGACCATTTCTTGGTCAAAAATCCGTAGGTGTTAGCCTTCGATATTATTGAAAATGGTCGTTCATGGCTATTTTCGACAAAAATGGGGGTTGTGTCGCCATTGATCATCGACCAGAGGCTCATACACCTCACCCCACATATGTTTCCTTGCCATAGATCACATTCTTGGATTTCTGGTGGAGACCATTTCTTGGTCAAAAATCCGTACGTGTTAGCCTTCGGTATTATTGAAAATGGTCATTCATGGCTATTTTCGGCAAAAATGGGGGTTGTGTGGCCATTGATCATCGACCAGAGGCTCAAACACCTCACCCCACATATGTTTCCTTGTCGTAGATCACACTCTTGGATTTCTGGTGGAGACCATTTCTTGGTCAAAAATCCGTAGGTGTTAGCCTTCGATATTATTGAAAATGGTCGTTAATGGCTATTTTCGACAAAAATGGGGGTTGTGTGGCCATTGATCATCGACCAGAGGCTCATACACCTCACCCCACATATGTTTCCTTGCCATAGATCACATTCTTGGATTTCTGGTGGAGACCATTTCTTGGTCAAAAATCCGTAGGTCTTAGCCTCTAGTCTTATTGAAAATGGTCGCTCATGGCTATTTTCAAGGTCGCTCATGGCTATTTTCATAAAAAATGGGGGTTGTGTGGCCATTTATCATCTACTAGAGGCTCATAAACCTCACCCCACATATGTTTCCTTGCCATAGATTACATTCTTGGATTTCTGGTGGAAACCATTTCTTGGTTAAAAACTCGTACGTGTTAGCCTTTGGTATTATTGAAAATGGTCATTCATGGCTATTTTCGGCAAAATGGGGGTTGTGTGGCCATTGATCGTCGACCAGAGGCTCATACACCTCACCCCACATATGTTTCCTTGTCATAGATCACATTCTTGGATTTCTGGTGGAGACCATTTCTTGGTCAAAAATCCGTAGGTCTTAGCCTCTAATATTATTGAAAATGGTCGCTCATGGCTATTTTCGGCAAAATGGGGGTTGTGTGGCCATTGATCATCGACCAGAGGCTCGTACACCTCACCCCACATATGTTTCCTTGCCATAGATCACATTCTTGGATTTCTGGTGGAGACCATTTCTTGGTCAAAAATCCGTAGGTGTTAGCCTTCGGTATTATTGAAAATGGTCGTTCATGGCTATTATCGACAAAAATGGGGGTTGTGTGGCCATTGATCATCGACCAGACGCTCATACACCTCACCCCACATATGTTTCCTTGTCATAGATCACATTCTTGGATTTCTGGTGGAGACCATTTCTTGGTAAAAAATCCGTAGGTGTTAGCCTTCGATATTATTGAAAATGGTCGTTCATGGCTATTTTCGACAAAAATGGGAGTTGTGTGGCCATTGATCATCGACCAGACGCTCATACACCTCACCCCACATATGTTTCCTTGCCATAGATCACATTCTTGGATTTCTGGTGGAGACCTTTTCTTGGTCTAAAATCCGTAGGTGTTAGCCTCTAGTATTATTGAAAATGGTCGCTCATGGCTATTTTCAAGGTCGCTCATGGCTATTTTCATAACAAATGGGGGTTGTGTGGCCATTTATCATCGACTAGAGGCTCATAAACCTCACCCCACATATGTTTCCTTGCCATAGATTACATTCTTGGATTTCTGGTGGAAACCATTTCTTGGTTAAAAACTCGTACGTGTTAGCCTTCGGTATTATTGAAAATGGTCATTCATGGCTATTTTCGGCAAAATGGGGGTTGTGTGGCCATTGATCATCGACCAGAGGCTCGTACACCTCACCCCACATATGTTTCCTTGCCATAGATCACATTCTTGGATTTCTGGTGGAGACCATTTCTTGGGCAAAAATCCGAATGTGTTAGCCTTTGGTATTTTTGAAAATGGTCATTCATGGCTATTTTCGACAAAAATGGGGGTTGTGTGGCCATTGATCTTCGACCAGAGGCTCATACACCTCACCCCACATATGTTTCCTTGTCGTAGATCACATTCTTGGATTTCTGGTGGAGACCATTTCTTGGTCAAAAATCCGTAGGTCTTAGCCTCTAATATTATTGAAAATGGTTGCTCATGGCTATTTTCGGCAAAATGGGGGTTGTGTGGCCATTGATCATCGACTAGAGGCTCATACACCTCACTACACATATGTTTCCTTGTCATAGATCACATTCTTGGATTTCTGGTGGAGACCATTTCTTGGTCTAAAATCCGTAGGTGTTAGCCTCTAGTATTATTGAAAATGGTCGCTCATGGCTATTTTCAAGGTCGCTCATGGCTATTTTCATAAAAAATGGGGGTTGTGTGGCCATTTATCATCGACTAGAGGCTCATAAACCTCACCCCACATATGTTTCCTTGCCATAGATTACATTCTTGGATTTCTGGTGGAAACCATTTCTTGGTTAAAAACTCGTACGTGTTAGCCTTCGGTATTATTGAAAATGGTCATTCATGGCTATTTTCGGCAAAATGGGGGTTGTGTGGCCATTGATCGTCGACCAGAGGCTCATACACCTCACCCCACATATGTTTCCTTGTCGTAGATCACATTCTTGGATTTCTGGTGGAGACCATTTCTTGGTCAAAAACTCGTACGTGTTAGCCTTCGATATTATTGAAAATGGTCGTTCATGGCTATGTTCGACAAAAAATCTGTAGGTGTTAGCCTTCGATATTATTGAAAATGGTCGTTCATGGCTATTTTCGACAAAAATGGGGGTTGTGTGGCCATTGATCATCGACCAGACGCTCATACTCTCCACCATAAATCCAAGAATGTGATCTATGGCAAGGAAACATATGTGTAGTGAGGTGTATGAGCCTCTGGTCGAAGATCAATGGCCACACAACCTTTCCTTGCCATAGATCACATTCTTGGATTTCTGGTGGAGACCATTTCTTGGTCAAAAATCCGTAGGTGTTAGCCTTCGGTATTATTGAAAATGGTCGTTCATGGCTATTTTCGACAAAAATGGGGGTTGTGTGGCCATTGATCATCGACCAGACGCTCATACACCTCACCCCACATATGTTTCCTTGTCGTAGATCACATTCTTGGATTTCTGGTGGAGACCATTTCTTGGTAAAAAATCCATAGGTGTTAGCCTTCGATATTATTGAAAATGGTCGTTCATGGCTATTTTCGACAAAAATGGGGGTTGTGTGGCCATTGATCATCGACCAGACACTCATACACCTCACCCCACATATGTTTCCTTGCCATAGATCACATTCTTGGATTTCTGGTGGAGACCATTTCTTGGTCTAAAATCCGTAGGTGTTAGCCTCTAGTATTATTGAAAATGGTCGCTCATGGCTATTTTCAAGGTCGCTCATGGCTATTTTCATAAAAAATGGGGGTTGTGTGGCCATTTATCATCGACTAGAGGCTCATAAACCTCACCCCACATATGTTTCCTTGACATAGATTACATTCTTGGATTTCTGGTGGAAACCATTTCTTGGTTAAAAACTCGTAAGTGTTAGCCTTCGGTATTATTGAAAATGGTCATTCATGGCTATTTTCGGCAAAATGGGGGTTGTGTGGCCATTGATCATCGACCAGAGGCTCGTACACCTCACCCCACATATGTTTCCTTGCCATAGATCACATTCTTGGATTTCTGGTGGAGACCATTTCTTGGGCAAAAATCCGAATGTGTTAGCCTTTGGTATTTTTGAAAATGGTCATTCATGGCTATTTTCGACAAAAATGGGGGTTGTGTGGCCATTGATCTTCGACCAGAGGCTCATACACCTCACCCCACATATGTTTCCTTGCCATAGATCACATTCTTGGATTTCTGGTGGAGACCATTTCTTGGTCAAAAATCCGTAGGTGTTAGCCTTCGGTATTATTGAAAATGGTCATTCATGGCTATTTTCGACAAAAATGGGGTTGTGTGGCCATTGATCATCGACTAGAGGCTCATACACCTCACCGCACATATGTTTCCTTGCCATAGATCACATTCTTGGATTTCTGGTGGAGACCATTTCTTGGTCTAAAATCCGTAGGTGTTAGCCTCTAGTATTATTGAAAATGGTCGCTCATGGCTATTTTCATAAAAAATGGGGGTTGTGTGGCCATTTATCATCGACTAGAGGCTCATAAACCTCGCCCCACATATGTTTCCTTGCCATAGATTACATTCTTGGATTTCTGGTGGAGACCATTTCTTGGTCAAAAATCTGTAGGTCTTAGCCTCTAGTATTATTGAAAATGGTCGCTGTTAGCCTTCGGTATTATTGAAAATGGTCATTCATGGCTATTTTCGGCAAAATGGGGGTTGTGTGGCCATTGATCGTCGACCAGAGGCTCATACACCTCACCCCACATATGTTTCCTTGTCGTAGATCACATTCTTGGATTTCTGGTGGAGACCATTTCTTGGTCAAAAATTCGTAGGTGTTAGCCTTCGATATTATTGAAAATGGTCGTTCATGGCTATTTTCGACAAAAATGGGGGTTGTGTGGCCATTGATCATCGACCATAGGCTCATACACCTCACCCCACATATGTTTCCTTGCCATAGATCACATTCTTGGATTTCTGGTGGAGACCATTTCTTTGTCAAAAACCGTAGGTGTTAGCCTTCGGTATTATTGTAAATGGTCATTCATGGCTATTTTCGACAAAAATGGGGGTTGTGTGGCAATTGATCATCGACCAGAGGCTCATACACCTCACCCCACATATGTTTCCTTGCCATAGATCACATTCTTGGATTTCTGGTGGAGACCATTTCTTGGTCAAAAATCCGTAGGTCTTAGCCTCTAGTATTATTGAAAATGGTCGCTCATGGCTATTTTCATAAAAAATGGGGGTTGTGTGGCCATTGATCATCGACCAAGCCATGAACGACCATTTTCAAAAATACCAAAGGCTAACACGTACGGATTTTTGACCAAGAAATGGTCTCCACCAGAAATCCAAGAATGTGATCTATGGCAAGGAAACATATGTGGGGTGAGGTGTATGAGCGTTTGGTCGATGATCAATGGCCACACAACCCCCATTTTTGCCGAAAATAGCCATGAGCGACCATTTTCAATAATACCGAAGGCTAACACCTACGGATTTTTGACCAAGAAATGGTCTCCACCTGAAATCCAAGAATGTGATCTATGGCAAGGAAACATATGTGTAGTGAGGTGTATGAGCCTCTGGTCGATGATCAATGGCCACAGAACCCCCGTTTTGCCGAAAATAGCCATGAGCGACCATTTTCAATAATACCGAAGGCTAACACCTACGGATTTTTGACCAAGAAATGGTCTCCACCAGAAATCCAAGAATGTGATCTATGGCAAGGTAACATATGTGGGGTGAGGTGTATGAGCGTCTGGTCGATGATCAATGGCCACACAACCCCCATTTCTTGGTTAAAAATCCGTAGGTGTTAGCCTTCGGTATTATTGAAAATGGTCGTTCATGGCTATTTTCGAAAAAATGGGGGTTGTGTGGCCATTGATCATCGACCAGAGGCTCATACACCTCACCCCACATATGTTTTCTTGCCATAGATCACATTCTTGGATTTCTGGTGGAGACCATTTCTTGGTCAAAAATCCGTAGGTCTTAGCCTTCGGTATTATTGAAAATGGTCATTCATGGCTATTTTCGGCAAAATGGGGGTTGTGTGGCCATTGATCATCGACCATAGGCTCATACACCTCACCCCACATATGTTTCCTTGCCATAGATCACATTCTTGGATTTCTGGTGGAGACCATTTCTTGGTCAAAAATCCGTAGGTGTTAGCCTTCGGTATTATTGTAAATGGTCATTCATGGCTATTTTCGACAAAAATGGGGGTTGTGTGGCCATTGATCATCGACCAGAGGCTCATAAAAAATGGGGGTTGTGTGGGCATTTATCATCGACTAGATGCTCATAAACCTCACCCCACATATGTTTCCTTGCCATAGATCACATTCTTGGATTTCTGGTGGAGACCATTTCTTGGTCAAAAATCCGTAGGTCTTAGCCTCTAGTATTATTGAAAATGGTCGTTGTTAGCCTTCGGTATTATTGAAAATGGTCATTCATGGCTCTTTTCGACAAAAATGGGGGTTGTGTGGCCATTGATCATCGACTAGAGGCTCATACACCTCACTACACATATGTTTCCTTGCCATAGATCACATTCTTGGATTTCTGGTGGAGACCATTTTTTGGTCTAAAATCCGTAGGTGTTAGCCTCTAGTATTATTGAAAATGGTCGCTCATGGCTATTTTCAAGGTCGCTCATGGCTATTTTCATAAAAAAATGGGGGTTGTGTGGCCATTTATCATCGACCAGAGGCTCATACACCTCACCCCACATATGTTTCCTTGCCATAGATCACATTCTTGGATTTCTGGTGGAGACCATTTCTTGGTCAAAAATCCGTAGGTGTTAGCCTTTGATATTATTGAAACCGGTCATTCATGGCTATTTTCGGCAAAATGGGAGTTGTGTGGCCATTGATCATCGACTAGAGGCTCATACACCTCACCCCACATATGTTTCCTTGTCGTAGATCACATTCTTGGATTTCTGGTGGAGACCATTTCTTGGTCTAAAATCCGTAGGTGTTAGCCTCTAGTATTATTGAAAATGGTCGCTCATGGCTATTTTCGACAAAAATGGGGGTTGTGTTGCCATTGATCATCGACCAGAGGCTCGTACACTTCACCCCACATATGTTTTCTTGCCATAGATCATAATCTTGGATTTCTCGTGGAGACCATTTCTTGGTTAAAAACTCGTACGTGTTAGCCTTCGGTATTATTGTAAATGGTCATTCATGGCTATTTTCGGCAAAATGGGGGTTGTGTGGCCATTGATCATCGACCAGAGGCTCATACACCTCACCCCACATATGTTTCCTTGCCATAGATCACATTCTTGGATTTCTGGTGGAGACCATTTCTTGCTCAAAAATCCGTAGGTGTTAGCCTTCGGTATTATTGAAAATGGTCATTCATGGCTATTTTCGACAAAAATGGGGGTTGTGTGGCCATTGATCATCGACCAGACGCTCATACACCTCACCCCACATATGTTTCCTTGCCATAGATCACATTCTTGGATTTCTGGTGGAGACCATTGAAAGGGAATTAGGCTTACACCTAGTTCCTATATAATTTTGGTGGTTGAATTGCCCAACACAAATCTTTGGACTAACTAGTTTGTTCTAGTGTATAAGTTATACAGGTGCAAAAGGTTCACACTTAGCCAATAAAAAGACCAAGTGTTGGGTTCAACAAAAGAGCAAAGGAGCAACCGAAGGCTCCTCTGGTCTGGCGCACCGGACTGTCCGGTGCACCACCAGACAGTGTCCGGTGCACCAGAGGACTTCAACGCGAACTCGTCGCCTTCGGGAATTCTCCAGAGCCAGTGCCCTATAATTCACCGGACTGTCTGGTGTACACCGGACGGTGTCCGGTGCTCCAACGGGACGCAGCTCAGGAACTCGCCAGCCTCGGGAAATCAGAGCGGCTGCTCCGCTATAATTCACCGGACATGTCCGGTGTGCACCGGACTGTCCGGTGCATCCACGGAGCAAAGGCTACTTCGGCGCCAACGGCTACCTGCGATGTATTTAATGCGCGCGCAGCGCGCGCAGAAGTCAGAGTCGCCCATGCCGGCGCACCGGACAGTGAACAGTGCATATCCGGTGCGCCACCGGACATCGAGGCGGGCCCAGAAGTCAGAACTCCAACGGTCAGATTCCAACGGCACTGGTGACGTGGCAGGGGCACCGGACATGTCTGGTGTGCACCGGACTGTCCGGTGCGCCATCGAACAGACAGCCTCCACCAACGGTTATTTTGGTGGTTGGGGCTATAAATACCCCAACCACCCAACCATTCATTGCATCCAAGTTTTCCACTTCCCAACTACTTACAAGAGCTCTAGCATTCAATTCTAGACACACCAAAGAGATCAAATCCTCTCCAAATTCCACACAACGCCCTAGTGACTAGAGAGAGAGATTTGCTTATGTTCTTTCGAGCTCTTGCGCTTGGATTGCTTTCTTCTTTCTTGATTCCTTCATTGCGATCAAACTCACTTGTAATTGAGGCAAGAGACACCAAACTTGTGGTGGTCCTTGTGGGAACTTTGTGTTCCAAGTGATTGAGAAGAGAAAGCTCACTCGATCCGTGGGATCGTTTGAGAGAGGGAAGGGTTGAAAGAGACCCGACCTTTGTGGCCTCCTCAACGGGGAGTAGGTTTGAGAGTACCGAACCTCGGTAAAACAAATCCGCGTGTCACACTCTTCATTTGCTTGCGATTTGTTTTCCACCCTCTCTCGCGGACTCGGTTTCATATTTCTAACGCTAACCCGGCTTGTAGTTGTGTTTATATTTGTAAATTTCAGTTTCGCCCTATTCACCCCCCCTCTAGGCGACTATCAATTGGTATCAAAGCCAGGTTCTTCATTAGAGCCTAACCGCTCGAAGTAATGTCGGGAGATCACGCCAAGAAGGAGATGGAGACCGGCGAAAAGCCCACTACAAGCCACGGGAGCACTTCATCGGAAGAGTCCCGCACTAAGAGGAAGGAGAAGAAGAAGAGCTCCTCCAACAAAGGGAAGGAGAAGAAATCTTCTTCTCACCACAAAGAGAAGAAGGAGAAATCTTCCTCTCACAAGCCGCATCGGAGTGGGGACAAGCACAAGAGGATGAGGAAAGTTGTCTACTACGAGACCGACACTTCATCAACATCCACCTCCGGCTCCGACGTGGCGTCCGTCACTTCTAAACGCCAAGAGCATAAGAAGTATAGTAAGATTCCCCTAAGCTACCCTCGCATTTCTAAACATACACCTTTACTTTCCGTCCCATTAGGCAAACCACCAACTTTTGATGGTGAATATTACGCTAGGTGGAGCGATTTAATGCGATTTCATCTAACCTCGCTCCACAAAAGTATATGGGATGTTGTTGAGTTTGGTGCACAGGTACCGTCCGTAGGGGATGAAGACTATGATGAGGATGAGGTGGCCCAAATCGAGCACTTCAACTCTCAAGAAACAACAATACTCCTCGCCTCTTTAAGTAGAGAGGAGTATAACAAAGTTCAAGGGTTGAAGAGCGCCAAGGAGGTTTGGGATGTGCTCAAAACCGCGCACGAGGGAGATGAGCTCACAAAGATCACCAAGCGGGAAACGATCGAGGGGGAGCTCGGTCGGTTCCGGCTTCGCAAAGGGGAAGAGCCACAACACATGTACAACCGGCTCAAGACCTTGGTGAACCAAGTGCGCAACCTCGGGAGCAAGAAGTGGGACGACCACGAAGTGGTTAAGGTTATTCTAAGATCTCTCATTATCCTTAACCCCACTCAAGTTCAATTAATTCGTGGTAATCCTAGATATACTAAAATGACCCCAGAGGAAGTTATCGGGAATTTTGTAAGTTTTGAGTGCATGATCGAAGGCTCGAGGGAGATCAACGAGCTTGATGATCCCTCCACATCCGAAGCTCAACCCGTCGCATTCAAGGCGACAGAGGAAAAGAAGGAGGAGTCTACACCAAGTAGACAACCAATCGACGCCTCCAAGCTCGACAATGAGGAAATGGCGCTCGTCATCAAGAGCTTCCGCCAAATCCTCAAGCAAAGGAGGGGGAAAGACTACAAGTCCCGCTCCAAGAAAGTTTGCTACAAGTGTGGTAAGCCCGGTCACTTTATTGCAAAATGTCCATTATCAAGTGACAGTGATAGGGATAACGACAAGAAGGGCAAGAGGAGAGAAAAGAAGAGGTACTACAAGAAGAAGGGCGGCGATGCCCATGTTTGTCGGGAGTGGGACTCCGACGAGAGCTCAAGCGACTCCTCCGACGACGAGGATGCCGCCAACATCGCCGTCACCAAGGGACTCCTCTTCCCCAACGTCGGCCACAAGTGCCTCATGGCAAAGGACGGCAAACGGAAGAAGGTTAAATCTAACTCCTCCACTAAATATGAGTCTTCTAGTGATGATAATGCTAGTGATGAGGAGGATAACTTGCGATCTCTTTTTTCCAACCTCAACATGCAACAAAAGGAAAAACTTAATGAATTGATTAGTGCCATTCATGAAAAGGATGATCTCTTGGACACTCAAGAGGACTTCCTTATTAAAGAAAATAAGAAGCATGTTAAGGTTAAAAATGCTTATGCTCTAGAAGTAGAAAAATGTCAAAAACTATCTAGTGAGCTAAGCACTTGCCATGAGATGATTGACAACCTTAGAAATGAAAATGCTAGTTTAAATGCTAAGGTTGATTCTAGTGAGCTAAGCACTTGCCATGAAATGAAAAATGTCAAAAACTATCTAGTTGACCAGAAATCCAAGAATGTGATCTATGGCAAGGAAACATATGTGGGGTGAGGTGTATGAGCCTCTAGTCGATGATCAATGGCCACACAACCCCCATTTTTGTCGAAAATAGCCATGAACGACCATTTTCAATAATACCGAAGGCTAACACCTACGGATTTTTGACCAAGAAATGGTCTCCACCAGAAATCCAAGATTGTGATCTATGGCAAGGAAACATATGTGTAGTGAGGTGTATGAGCCTCTGGTCGAATATCAATGGCCACACAACCCCCATTTTTGTCGAAAATAACCATGAACGACCATTTTCAATAATATCAAAGGCTAACAACTACGGATTTTTGCCCAAGAAATGGTCTCCACCAGAAATCCAAGAATGTGATCTACGACAAGGAAACATATGTGGGGTGAGGTGTATGAGCCTCTGGTCGATGATCAATGGCCACACAACCCCCATTTTGTCGAAAATAGCCATGAACGACCATTTTCAATAATACCGAAGGCTAACACCTACGGATTTTTGACCAAGAAATGGTCTCCACCAGAAATCCAAGAATGTGATCTATGGCAAGGAAACATATGTGGGGTGAGGTGTATGAGCCTATGGTGGAAGATCAATGGCCACACAACCCCCATTTTGCCGAAAATAGCCATGAACGACCATTTTCAATAATACCGAAGGCTAACACGTACGAGTTTTTAACCAAGAAATGGTCTCCACCAGAAATCCAAGAATGTGATCTATGGCAAGGAAACATATGTGGGGTGCGGTGTATGAGCGTCTGGTCGATGATCAATGGCCACACAACCCCCATTTTTGTCGAAAATAGCCATGAATGACCATTTTCAAAAATACCAAAGGCTAACACCTACGGATTTTTGACCAAGAAATGGACTCCACCAGAAATCCAAGAATGTGATCTATGGCAAGGAAACATATGTGGGGTGAGGTGTATGAGCCTCTGGTCGATGATCAATGGCCACACAACCCCCATTTTTGTCGAAAATAGCCATGAACGACCATTTTCAATAATATCGAAGGCTAACAACTACGGATTTTTGCCCAAGAAATGGTCTCCACCAGAAATCCAAGAATGTGATCTACGACAAGGAAACATATGTGGGGTGAGGTGTATGAGCCTCTGGTCGATGATCAATGGCCACACAACCCCCATTTTGTCGAAAATAGCCATGAACGACCATTTTCAATAATACCGAAGGCTAACACCTACGGATTTTTGACCAAGAAATGGTCTCCACCAGAAATCCAAGAATGTGATCTATGGCAAGGAAACATATGTGGGGTGAGGTGTATGAGCCTATGGTGGAAGATCAATGGCCACACAACCCCCATTTTGCCGAAAATAGCCATGAACGACCATTTTCAATAATACCGAAGGCTAACACGTACGAGTTTTTAACCAAGAAATGGTCTCCACCAGAAATCCAAGAATGTGATCTATGGCAAGGAAACATATGTGGGGTGCGGTGTATGAGCGTCTGGTCGATGATCAATGGCCACACAACCCCCATTTTTGTCGAAAATAGCCATGAATGACCATTTTCAAAAATACCAAAGGCTAACACCTACGGATTTTTGACCAAGAAATGGACTCCACCAGAAATCCAAGAATGTGATCTATGGCAAGGAAACATATGTGGGGTGAGGTGTACGAGCCTCTGGTCGATGATCAATGGCCACACAACCCCCATTTTGCCGAAAATAGCCATCAATGACCATTTTCAATAATACCGAAGGCTAACACGTACGAGTTTTTAACCAAGAAATGGTTTCCACCAGAAATCCAAGAATGTAATCTATGGTGTGATCTATGGCAACGAAACATATGTGGGGTGAGGTGTATGAACCTCTGGTCGACGATCAATGGCCACACAACCCTAATTTTTGTCGAAAATAGCCATGAACGACCATTTTCAATGACACTGAAGGCTAACACCTACAGATTTTTGACCAAGAAATGGTCTCCACCATAAATCCAAGAATGTGATCTATGGCAAGGAAACATATGTGGGGTGAGGTGTATGAGCGTCTGGTCGATGATCAATGGCCACACAACCCCCATTTTTGTCGAAAATAGCCATGAATGACCATTTTCAAAAATACCAAAGGCTAACACGTACGAGTTTTTAACCAAGAAATGGTCTCCACCAGAAATCCAAGAATGTAATCTATGGCAAGGAAACATATGTGGGGTGAGGTGTATGAGCCTCTGGTCGATGATAAATGGCCACAAAACCCCCATTTTGCCGAAAATAGCCATGAATGACCATTTTCAATAATACCGAAGGCTAACACCTACGAGTTTTTAACCAAGAAATGGTCTCCACCAGAAATCCAAGAATGTGATCTATGGCAAGGAAACATATGTGGGGTGAGGTGTATGAGCCTCTGGTCGATGATCAATGGCCACACAACCCCCATTTTTTATGAAAATAGCCATGAGCGACCTTGAAAATAGCCATGAGCGACCATTTTCAATAATACTAGAGGCTAACACGTACGGATTTTTGACCAAGAAATGGTCTCCACCAGAAATCCAAGAATGTGATCTATGGCAAGGAAACATATGTGGGGTGAGGTGTATGAGCCTCTGGTCGATGATCAATGGCCACACAACCCCCATTTTTGTCGAAAATAGCCATGAACGACCATTTTCAATAATACCGAAGGCTAACACCTACGGATTTTTGACCAAGAAATGGTCTCCACCAGAAATCCAAGAATGTGATCTATGGCAAGGAAACATATGTGGGGTGAGGTGTATGAGCCTCTGGTCGATGATCAATTGTCACACAACCCCCATTTTTGTCGAAAATAGCCATGAACGACCATTTTCAATAATATCGAAGGCTAACACCTACGGATTTTTGACCAAGAAATGGTCTCCACCAGAAATCCAAGAATGTGATCTACGACAAGGAAACATATGTGGGGTGAGGTGTATGAGCCTCTGGTCGCAATCAATGGCCACACAACCCCCATTTTTGTCGAAAATAGCCATGAATGACCATTTTCAATAATATCGAAGGCTAACACCTACGGATTTTTGACCAAGAAATGGTCTCCACCAGAAATCCAAGAATGTGATCTATGGCAAGGAAACATATGTGGGCTGAGGTGTATGAGCCTCTGGTCGACGATCAATGGCCACACAACCCCCATTTTGCCGAAAATAGCCATGAATGACCATTTTCAATAATACCGAAGGCTAACACGTACGAGTTTTTAACCAAGAAATGGTCTCCACCAGAAATCCAAGAATGTAATCTATGACAAAGAAACATATGTGGGGTGAGGTTTATGAGCCTCTAGTCGATGATAAATGGCCACACAACCCCCATTTTTTATGAAAATATCCATGAGCGACCTTGAAAATAGCCATGAGCGACCATTTCAATAATACTAGAGGCTAACACCTACGGATTTTAGACCAAGAAATGGTCTCCACCAGAAATCCAAGAATGTGATCTATGGCAAGGAAACATATGTGGGGTGAGGTGTATGAGCCTATGGTGGAAGATCAATGGCCACACAACCCCCATTTTGCCGAAAATAGCCATGAACGACCATTTTCAATAATACCGAAGGCTAACACGTACGAGTTTTTAACCAAGAAATGGTCTCCACCAGAAATCCAAGAATGTGATCTATGGCAAGGAAACATATGTGGGGTGCGGTGTATGAGCGTCTGGTCGATGATCAATGGCCACACAACCCCCATTTTTGTCGAAAATAGCCATGAATGACCATTTTCAAAAATACCAAAGGCTAACACCTACGGATTTTTGACCAAGAAATGGACTCCACCAGAAATCCAAGAATGTGATCTATGGCAAGGAAACATATGTGGGGTGAGGTGTACGAGCCTCTGGTCGATGATCAATGGCCACACAACCCCCATTTTGCCGAAAATAGCCATCAATGACCATTTTCAATAATACCGAAGGCTAACACGTACGAGTTTTTAACCAAGAAATGGTTTCCACCAGAAATCCAAGAATGTAATCTATGGTGTGATCTATGGCAACGAAACATATGTGGGGTGAGGTGTATGAACCTCTGGTCGACGATCAATGGCCACACAACCCTAATTTTTGTCGAAAATAGCCATGAACGACCATTTTCAATGACACTGAAGGCTAACACCTACAGATTTTTGACCAAGAAATGGTCTCCACCATAAATCCAAGAATGTGATCTATGGCAAGGAAACATATGTGGGGTGAGGTGTATGAGCGTCTGGTCGATGATCAATGGCCACACAACCCCCATTTTTGTCGAAAATAGCCATGAATGACCATTTTCAAAAATACCAAAGGCTAACACGTACGAGTTTTTAACCAAGAAATGGTCTCCACCAGAAATCCAAGAATGTAATCTATGGCAAGGAAACATATGTGGGGTGAGGTGTATGAGCCTCTGGTCGATGATAAATGGCCACAAAACCCCCATTTTGCCGAAAATAGCCATGAATGACCATTTTCAATAATACCGAAGGCTAACACCTACGAGTTTTTAACCAAGAAATGGTCTCCACCAGAAATCCAAGAATGTGATCTATGGCAAGGAAACATATGTGGGGTGAGGTGTATGAGCCTCTGGTCGATGATCAATGGCCACACAACCCCCATTTTTTATGAAAATAGCCATGAGCGACCTTGAAAATAGCCATGAGCGACCATTTTCAATAATACTAGAGGCTAACACGTACGGATTTTTGACCAAGAAATGGTCTCCACCAGAAATCCAAGAATGTGATCTATGGCAAGGAAACATATGTGGGGTGAGGTGTATGAGCCTCTGGTCGATGATCAATGGCCACACAACCCCCATTTTTGTCGAAAATAGCCATGAACGACCATTTTCAATAATACCGAAGGCTAACACCTACGGATTTTTGACCAAGAAATGGTCTCCACCAGAAATCCAAGAATGTGATCTATGGCAAGGAAACATATGTGGGGTGAGGTGTATGAGCCTCTGGTCGATGATCAATTGTCACACAACCCCCATTTTTGTCGAAAATAGCCATGAACGACCATTTTCAATAATATCGAAGGCTAACACCTACGGATTTTTGACCAAGAAATGGTCTCCACCAGAAATCCAAGAATGTGATCTACGACAAGGAAACATATGTGGGGTGAGGTGTATGAGCCTCTGGTCGCAATCAATGGCCACACAACCCCCATTTTTGTCGAAAATAGCCATGAATGACCATTTTCAATAATATCGAAGGCTAACACCTACGGATTTTTGACCAAGAAATGGTCTCCACCAGAAATCCAAGAATGTGATCTATGGCAAGGAAACATATGTGGGCTGAGGTGTATGAGCCTCTGGTCGACGATCAATGGCCACACAACCCCCATTTTGCCGAAAATAGCCATGAATGACCATTTTCAATAATACCGAAGGCTAACACGTACGAGTTTTTAACCAAGAAATGGTCTCCACCAGAAATCCAAGAATGTAATCTATGACAAAGAAACATATGTGGGGTGAGGTTTATGAGCCTCTAGTCGATGATAAATGGCCACACAACCCCCATTTTTTATGAAAATATCCATGAGCGACCTTGAAAATAGCCATGAGCGACCATTTCAATAATACTAGAGGCTAACACCTACGGATTTTAGACCAAGAAATGGTCTCCACCAGAAATCCAAGAATGTGATCTATGGCAAGGAAACATATGTGGGGTGAGGTGTATGAGCCTCTAGTCGAAGATCAAATGCCACACAACCCCCATTTTTGTCGAAAATAGCCATGAATGACCATTTTCAATAATACCGAAGGCTAACACCTACGGATTTTTGACCAAGAAATGGTCTCCACCAGAAATCTAAGAATGTGATCTATGGCAAGGAAACATATGTGGGGTGAGGTGTACGAGCCTCTGGTCGATGATCAATGGCCACACAACCCCCATTTTGCCGAAAATAGCCATGAATGACCATTTTCAATAATACCGAAGGCTAACACGTACGAGTTTTTAACCAAGAAATGGTTTCCACCAGAAATCCAAGAATGTAATCTATGGCAAGGAAACATATGTGGGGTGAGGTTTATGAGCCTCTAGTCGATGATAAATGGCCACACAACCCCCATTTTTTATGAAAATAGCCATGAGCGACCTTGAAAATAGCCATGAGCGACCATTTTCAATAATACTAGAGGCTAACACCTACGGATTTTAGACCAAGAAATGGTCTCCACCAGAAATCCAAGAATGTGATCTATGGCAAGGAAACATATGTGCGGTGAGGTGTATGAGCATCTGGTCGATGATCAATGGCCACACAACCCCCATTTTTGTCGAAAATAGCCATGAGCGACCATTTTCAATAATACCTAAGGCTAACACCTACGGATTTTAGACCAAGAAATGGTCTCCACCAGAAATCCAAGAATGTGATCTATGGCAAGGAAACATATGTGGGGTGAGGTGTATGAGCGTCTGGTCGATGATCAATGGCCACACAACCCCCATTTTTGTCGAAAATAGCCATGAACGACCATTTTCAATAATACCGAAGGCTAACACCTACGGATTTTTGCCCAAGAAATGGTCTCCACCAGAAATGCAAGAATGTGATCTATGGCAAGGAAACATATGTGGGGTGAGGTGTATGAGCGTCTGGTCGATGATCAATGGCCACACAACCCCCATTTTTGTCGAAAATAGCCATGAACGACCATTTTCAATAATACCGAAGGCTAACACCTACGGATTTTTGACCAAGAAATGGTCTCCACCAGAAATCCAAGAATGTGATCTACGACAAGGAAACATATGTGGGGTGAGGTGTATGAGCCTCTGGTCGACGATCAATGGCCACACAACCCCCATTTTGCCGAAAATAGCCATGACTGACCATTTTCAATAATACCGAAGGCTAACACGTACGAGTTTTTAACCAAGAAATGGTTTCCACCAGAAATCCAAGAATGTAATCTATGGCAAGGAAACATATGTGGGGTGAGGTTTATAAGCCTCTAGTCGATGATAAATGGCCACACAACCCCCATTTTTTATGAAAATAGCCATGAGCGACCTTGAAAATAGCCATGAGCGACCATTTTCAATAATATTAGAGGCTAACACCTACGGATTTTAGACCAAGAAATGGTCTCCACCAGAAATCCAAGAATGTGATCTATGGCAAGGAAACATATGTGGGGTGAGGTGTACGAGCCTCTGGTCGATGATCAATGGCCACACAACCCCCATTTTTGTCGAAAATAGCCATGAACGACCATTTTCAATAATACCGAAGGCTAACACGTACGAGTTTTTAACCAAGAAATGGTCTCCACCAGAAATCCAAGAATGTGATCTATGGCAAGGAAACATATGTGAGGTGAGGTGTATGAGCGTCTGGTCGATGATCAATGGCCACACAACCCCCATTTTTGTCGAAAATAGCCATGAATGACCATTTTCAAAAATACCAAAGGCTAACACGTACGGATTTTTGACCAAGAAATGGTCTCCACCAGAAATCCAAGAATGTGATCTATGGCAAGGAAACATATGTGGGGTGAGGTGTATGAGCCTCTGGTCGATGATCAATGGACACACAACCCCCATTTTGCCGAAAATAGCCATGAATGACCATTTTCAATAATACCGAAGGCTAACACGTACGAGTTTTTAACCAAGAAATGGTCTCCACCAGAAATCCAAGAATGTGATCTATGGCAAGGAAATATATGTGGGGTGAGGTTTATGAGCCTCTAGTCGATGATAAATGGCCACACAACCCCCATTTTTTATGAAAATAGCCATGAGCGACCATTTTCAATAATACTGGAGGCTAAGACCTACGGATTTTTGACCAAGAAATGGTCTCCACCAGAAATCCAAGAATGTGATCTATGGCAAGGAAACATATGTGGGGTGAGGTGTATGAGCCTCTGGTCGATGATCAATTGCCACACAACCCCCATTTTGTCGAAAATAGCCATGAACGACCATTTTCAATAATACCGAAGGCTAACACCTACGGATTTTTGACCAAGAAATGGTCTCCACCAGAAATCCAAGAATGTGATCTATGGCAAGGAAACATATGTGGGGTGAGGTGTATGAGCCTCTAGTCGATGATCAATGGCCACACAACCCCCATTTTTGTCGAAAATAGCCATGAATGACCATTTTCAATAATACCGAAGGCTAACACCTACGAGTTTTTATCCAAGAAACGGTCTCCACCAGAAATCCAAGAATGTGATCTATGGCAAGGAAACATATGTGGGGTGAGGTGTATGAGCCTCTGGTCGATGATCAATGGCACACAACCCCCATTTTTTATGAAAATAGCCATGAGCGACCTTGAAAATAGCCATGAGCGACCATTTTCAATAATACTAGAGGCTAAGACCTGCGGATTTTTGACCAAGAAATGGTCTCCACCAGAAATCCAAGAATGTGATCTATGGCAAGGAAACATATGTGGGGTGAGGTGTATGAGCCTCTGGTCAATGATCAATGGCCACACAACCCCCATTTTTTATGAAAATAGCCATGAACGACCATTTTCAAAAATACCAAAGGCTAACACCTACGGATTTTTGACCAAGAAATGGTCTCCACCAGAAATCCAAGAATGTGATCTATGGCAAGGAACATATGTGGGGTGAGGTGTACGAGCCTCTGGTCGATGATCAATGGCCACAGAACCCCCATTTTGCTGAAAATAGCCATGAACGACCATTTTCAATAATACCGAAGGCTAACACGTACGAGTTTTTAACCAAGAAATGGTCTCCACTAGAAATCCAAGAATGTGATCTATGGCAAGGAAACATATGTGGGGTGAGGTGTACGAGCCTTTAGTCGATGATCAATGGCCACACAACCCCCATTTTGCCGAAAATAGCCATGAGCGACCATTTTCAATAATATTAGAGGCTAACACCTACGGATTTTAGACCAAGAAATGGTCTCCACCAGAAATCCAAGAATGTGATCTATGGCTAGGAAACATATGTGGGGTGAGGTGTACGAGCCTCTGGTCGATGATCAATGGCCACACAACCCCCATTTTTGTCGAAAATAGCCATGAACGACCATTTTCAATAATACCGAAGGCTAACACGTACGAGTTTTTAACCAAGAAATGGTCTCCACCAGAAATCCAAGAATGTGATCCATGGCAAGGAAACATATGTGGGGTGAGGTGTATGAGTGTCTGGTCGATGATCAATGGCCACACAACCCCCATTTTTGTCGAAAATAGCCATGAACGACCTTGAAAATAGCCATGAGCGACCATTTTCAATAATACTAGAGGCTAACACCTACGGATTTTAGACCAAGAAATGGTCTCCACCAGAAATCCAAGAATGTGATCTATGACAAGGAAACATATGTGGGGTGAGGTGTATGAGCGTCTGGTCGATGATCAATGGCCACACAACCCCCATTTTTGTCAAAAATAGCCATGAACGACCATTTTCAATAATACCGAAGGCTAACACCTACGGATTTTTGCCCAAGAAATGGTCTCCACCAGAAATCCAAGAATGTGATCTATGGCAAGGAAACATATGTGGGGTGAGGTGTATGAGCCTCTGGTCGACGATCAATGGCCACACAACCCCCATTTTGCCGAAAATAGCCATGAACGACCATTTTCAATAATACCGAAGGCTAACACGTACGATTTTTTGACCAAGAAATGGTCTCCACCAAAAATCCAAGAATGTGATCTATGGCAAGGAAACATATGTGGGGTGAGGTGTATGAGCCTCTGGTCGACGATCAATGGCCACACAACCCCCATTTTGCCGAAAATAGCCATGAACGACCATTTTCAATAATACTAGAGGCTAAGACCTACGGATTTTAGACCAAGAAATGGTCTCCACCAGAAATCCAAGAATGTGATCTATGGCAAGGAAACATATGTGGGGTGAGGTGTATGAGCGTCTGGTCGATGATCAATGGCCACACAACCCCCATTTTTGTCGAAAATAGCCATGAACGACCATTTTCAAAAATACCGAAGGCTAACACCTATGGATTTTTGACCAAGAAATGGTTTCCACCAGAAATCCAAGAATGTGATCTATGGCAAGGAAACATATGTGGGGTGAGGTTTATGAGCCTCTGGTCGATGATCAATGGCCACACAACCCCCATTTTTGTCGAAAATAGCCATGAATGACCATTTTCAATAATACCGAAGGCTAACACGTATGAGTTTTTAACCAAGAAATGGTTTCCACCAGAAATCCAAGAATGTAATCTATGGCAAGGAAACATATGTGGGGTGAGGTTTATGAGCCTCTAGTCGATGATAAATGGCCACACAACCCCCATTTTTTATGAAAATAGCCACGAGCGACCTTGAAAATAGCCATGAGCAACCATTTTCAATAATACTAGAGGCTAACACCTACGGATTTTAGACCAAGAAATGGTCTCCACCAGAAATCCAAGAATGTGATCTATGGCAAGGAAACATATGTGGGGTGAGGTGTATGAGCGTCTGGTCGATGATCAATGGCCACACAACCCCCATTTTTGTCGAAAATAGCCATGAACGACCATTTTGAATAATACCGAAGGCTAACACCTACGGATTTTTGACCAAGAAATGGTCTCCACCAGAAATCGAAGAATGTGATCTATGGCAAGGAAACATATGTGGGGTGAGGTGTACGAGCCTCTGGTCGATGATCAATGGCCACACAACCCCCATTTTGCCGAAAATAGCCATGAACGACCATTTTCAATAATACCGAAGGCTAACACCTACGGATTTTTGACCAAGAAATGATCTCCACCAGAAATCCAAGAATGTGATCTATGGCAAGGAAACATATGTGGGGTGAGGTGTATGAGCCTATGGTCGATGATCAATGGCCACACAACCCCCATTTTTGTCGAAAATAGCCATGAACGACCATTTTCAATAATATCGAAGGCTAACACGTACGAGTTTTTGACCAAGAAATGGTCTCCACCAGAAATCCAAGAATGTGATCTACGACAAGGAAACATATGTGGGGTGAGGTGTATGAGCCTCTGGTCTACGATCAATGGCCACACAACCCCCATTTTGCCGAAAATAGCCATGAATGACCATTTTCAATAATACCGAAGGCTAACACGTACGAGTTTTTAACCAAGAAATGGTTTCCACCAGAAATCCAAGAATGTAATCTATGGCAAGGAAACATATGTGGGGTGAGGTTTATGAGCCTCTAGTCGATGATAAATGGCCACACAACCCCCATTTTTTATGAAAATAGCCATGAGCGACCTTGAAAATAGCCATGAGCGACCATTTTCAATAATACTAGAGGCTAACACCTACGGATTTTAGACCAAGAAATGGTCTCCACCAGAAATCCAAGAATGTGATCTATGGCAAGGAAACATATGTGTAGTGAGGTGTATGAGCCTCTAGTCGATGATCAATGGCCACACAACCCCCATTTTTGTCGAAAATAGCCATGAATGACCATTTTCAATAATACCGAAGGCTAACAGCGACCATTTTCAATAATACTAGAGGCTAAGACCTACGGATTTTTGACCAAGAAATGGTCTCCACCAGAAATCCAAGAATGTGATCTATGGCAAGGAAACATATGTGGGGTGAGGTGTATGAGCCTCTGGTCGATGATCAATGGCCACACAACCCCCATTTTGTCGAAAATAGCCATGAATGACCATTTTCAATAATACCAAAGGCTAACACCTACGGATTTTTGACCAAGAAATGGTCTCCACCAGAAATCCAAGAATGTGATCTATGGCAAGGAAACATATGTGGGGTGAGGTGTACGAGCCACTGGTCGATGATCAATGGCCACACAACCCCCATTTTGCCGAAAATTGCCATGAGCGATGATTTTCAATAATATTAGAGGCTAAGACCTACGGATTTTTGACCAAGAAATGGTCTCCACCAGAAATCCAAGAATGTGATCTATGGCAAGGAAACATATGTGGGGTGAGGTGTATGAGCCTCTGGTCGACGATCAATGGCCACACAACCCCCATTTTTGCTGAAAATAGCCATGAGCGACCATTTTCAATAATACTAGAGGCTAAGACCTACGGATTTTTGACCAAGAAATGGTCTCCACCAGAAATCCAAGAATGTGATCTACGACAAGGAAACATATGTGGGGTGAGGTGTATGAGCCTCTGGTCGACGATCAATGGCCACACAACCCCATTTTGCCGAAAATAGCCATGAATGATCATTTTCAATAATACCGAAGGCTAACACGTACGAGTTTTTAACCAAGAAATGGTCTCCACCAGAAATCCAAGAATGTGATCTACGACAAGGAAACATATGTGGGGTGAGGTGTATGAGCCTCTGGTCGACGATCAATGGCCACACAACCCCCATTTTGCCGAAAATAGCCATGAACGACCATTTTCAATAATACCGAAGGCTAACACCTACGGATTTTTGACCAAGAAATGGTCTCCACCAGAAATCCAAGAATGTGATCTATGGCAAGGAAACATATGTGGGGTGAGGTGTATGAGCCTCTGGTCGATGATCAATGGCCACACAACCCCCATTTTTGTCGAAAATAGCCATGAACGACCATTTTCAATAATACCGAAGGCTAACACCTACAGATTTTTGACCAAGAAATGGTCTCCACCAGAAATCCAAGAATGTGATCTATGGCAAGGAAACATATGTGGGGTGAGGTTTATGAGCCTCTAGTCGATGATAAATGGCCACACAACCCCCATTTTTTATGAAAATAGCCATGAGCGACCTTGAAAATAGCCATGAGCGACCATTTTCAATAATACTAGAGGCTAACACCTACGGATTTTAGACCAAGAAATGGTCTCCACCAGAAATCCAAGAATGTGATCTATGGCAAGGAAACATATGTGTAGTGAGGTGTATGAGCCTCTAGTCGATGATCAATGGCCACACAACCCCCATTTTTGTCGAAAATAGCCATGAATGACCATTTTCAATAATACCGAAGGCTAACAGCGACCATTTTCAATAATACTAGAGGCTAAGACCTACGGATTTTTGACCAAGAAATGGTCTCCACCAGAAATCCAAGAATGTGATCTATGGCAAGGAAACATATGTGGGGTGAGGTGTATGAGCCTCTAGTCGATGATCAATGGCCACACAACCCCCATTTTTGTCGAAAATAGCCATGAACGATCATTTTCAATAATACCGAAGGCTAACACCTACTGATTTTTGACCAAGAAATGGTCTCCACCAGAAATCCAAGAATGTGATCTATGGCAAGGAAACATATGTGGGGTGAGGTGTACGAGCCTCTGGTCGATGATCAATGGCCACACAACCCCCATTTTGCCGAAAATAGCCATGAATGACCATTTTCAATAATACCGAAGGCTAACACGTACGAGTTTTTAACCAAGAAATGGTTTCCACCAGAAATCCAAGAATGTAATCTATGGCAAGGAAACATATGTGGGGTGAGGTTTATGAGCCTCTAGTCGATGATAAATGGCCACACAACCCCCATTTTTATGAAAATAGCCATGAGCGACTTTGAAAATAGCCATGAGCGACCATTTTCAATAATACTAGAGGCTAACACCTATGGATTTTAGACCAAGAAATGGTCACCACCAGAAATCCAAGAATGTGATCTATGGCAAGGAAACATATGTGGGGTGAGGTGAATGAGCGTCTGGTCGATGATCAATGGCCACACAACCCCCATTTTTGTCGAAAATAGCCATGAACGACCATTTTCAATAATACCGAAGGCTAACACCTACGGATTTTTGACCAAGAAATGGTCTCCACCAGAAATCCAAGAATGTGATCTATGGCAAGGAAACATATGTGGGGTGAGGTGTATGACCCTCTGGTCGACGATCAATGGCCACACAACCCCCATTTTGCCGAAAATAGCCATGAACGACCATTTTCAATAATACCGAAGGCTAACACGTACGAGTTTTTGACCAAGAAATGGTCTCCACCAAAAATCCAAGAATGTGATCTATGGCAAGGAAACATATGTGGGGTGAGGTGTATGAGCCTCTGGTCGACGATCAATGGCCACACAACCCCCATTTTGCCGAAAATAGCCATGAATGACCATTTTCAATAATACTAGAGGCTAAGACCTACAGATTTTAGACCAAGAAATGGTCTCCACCAGAAATCCAAGAATGTGATCTATGGCAAGGAAACATATGTGGGGTGAGGTGTATGAGCGTCTAGTCGATGATCAATGGCCACATAACCCCCATTTTTGTCAAAAATAGCCATGAACGACCATTTTCAAAAATACCGAAGGCTAACACCTACGGATTTTTGACCAAGAAATGGTTTCCACCAGAAATCCAAGAATGTGATCTATGGCAAGGAAACATATGTGGGGTGAGGTTTATGAGCCTCTGGTCGATGATCAATGGCCACACAACCCCCATTTTTGTCGAAAATAGCCATGAATGACCATTTACAATAATACTGAAGGCTAACACCTACGGATTTTTGACCAAGAAATGGTTTCCACCAGAAATCCAAGAATGTAATCTATGGTGTGATCTATGGCAAGGAAACATATGTGGGGTGAGGTGTATGAGCCTCTGGTCGACGATCAATGGCCACACAACCCTAATTTTTGTCGAAAATAGCCATGAGCGACCTTGAAAATAGCCATGAGCGACCATTTTCAATAATACTAGAGGCTAACACCTACGAATTTTAGACCAAGAAATGGTCTCCACCAGAAATCCAAGAATGTGATCTATGGCAAGGAAACATATGTGGGGTGAGGTGTATGAGCCTCTGGTCGATGATCAATGGCCACACAACCCCCATTTTTGTCGAAAATAGCCATGAACGACCATTTTCAAAAATACCAAAGGCTAACACCTACGGATTTTTGACCAAGAAATGGTCTCCACCAGAAATCCAAGAGTGTGATCTATGGCAAGGAAACATATGTGGGGTGAGGTGTACGAGCCTCTAGTCGATGATCAATGGCCACAGAACCCCCATTTTTGTCGAAAATAGCCATGAACGACCTTGAAAATAGCCATGAGCGACCATTTTCAATAATACTAGAGGCTAACACCTACGGATTTTAGACCAAGAAATGGTCTCCACCAGAAATCCAAGAATGTGATCTATGGCAAGGAAACATATGTGGGGTGAGGTGTATGAGCCTCTGGTCGATGATAAATGGCCACACAACCCCCATTTTGCCGAAAATAGCCATGAACGACCATTTTTAATAATACCGAAGGCTAACACGTTCGAGTTTTTAACCAAGAAATGGTCTCCACCAGAAATCCAAGAATGTGATCTATGGCAAGGAAACATATGTGGGGTGAGGTGTATGAGCCTCTGGTCGATGATCAATGGCCACACAACCCCCATTTTTGTCGAAAATAGCCATGAACGACCATTTTCAATAATATCGAAGGCTAACACCTACGGATTTTTGACCAAGAAATGGTCTCCACCAGAAATCCAAGAATGTGATCTACGACAAGGAAACATATGTGGGGTGAGGTGTATGAGCCTCTGGTCGACGATCAATGGCCACACAACCCCCATTTTGCCGAAAATAGCCATGAATGACCATTTTCAATAATACCGAAGGCTAACACGTACGAGTTTTTAACCAAGAAATGGTTTCCACCAGAAATCCAAGAATGTAATCTATGGCAAGGAAACATATGTGGGGTGAGGTTTATGAGCCTCTAGTCGATGATAAATGGCCACACAACCCCCATTTTTTATGAAAATAGCCATGAGCGACCTTGAAAATAGCCATGAGCGACCATTTTCAATAATACTAGAGGCTAAGACCTACTGATTTTTGACCAAGAAATGGTCTCCACCAGAAATCCAAGAATGTGATCTATGGCAAGGAAACATATGTGGGGTGAGGTGTATGAGCCTCTGGTCGATGATCAATGGCCACACAACCCCCATTTTTGTCGAAAATAGCCGTGAATGACCATTTACAATAATACCGAAGGCTAACACCTACGGATTTTTGACCAAGAAATGGTCTCCATCAGAAATCCAAGAATGTGATCTACGGCAAGGAAACATATGTGGAGTGAGGTGTATGAGCGTCTGGTCGATGATCAATGGCCACACAACCCCCATTTTGCCGAAAATAGCCATGAATGACCATTTTCAATAATACCAAAGGCTAACACGTACGAGTTTTTAACCAAGAAATGGTCTCCACCAGAAATCCAAGAATGTGATCTATGGCAAGGAAACATATGTGGGGTGAGGTGTACGAGCCTATGGTCGACGATCAATGGCCACAGAACCCCCATTTTTTATGAAAATAGCCATGAGCGACCTTGAAAATAGCCATGAGCGACCATTTTCAATAATACTAGAGGCTAACACCTACGGATTTTAGACCAAGAAATGGTCTCCACCAGAAATCCAAGAATGTGATCTATGGCAAGGAAACATATGTGGGGTGAGGTGTATGAGCCTCTGGTCGATGATCAATGGCCACCCAACCCCCATTTTTGTCGAAAATAGCCATGAACGACCATTTTCAATAATACCGAAGGCTAACACCTACGGATTTTTGACCAAGAAATGGTCTCCACCAGAAATCCAAGAGTGTGATCTATGGCAAGGAAACATATGTGGGGTGAGGTGTATGAGCGTCTGGTCGATGATCAATGGCCACACAACCCCCATTTTTGTCGAAAATAGCCATGAACAACCTTGAAAATAACCATGAGCGACCATTTTCAATAATACTAGAGGCTAACACCTACGGATTTTAGACCAAGAAATGGTCTCCACCAGAATTCCAAGAATGTGATCTATGGCAAGGAAACATATGTGGGGTGAGGTGTATGAGCCTCTGGTCGATGATAAATGGCCACACAACCCCCATTTTGCCGAAAATAGCCATGAACGACCATTTTCAATAATACCGAAGGCTAACACGTTCGAGTTTTTAACCAAGAAATGGTCTCCACCAGAAATCCAAGAATGTGATCTATGGCAAGGAAACATATGTGGGGTGAGCTGTATGAGCCTCTGGTCGATGATCAATGGCCACACAACCCCCATTTTTGTCGAAAATAGCCATGAACGACCATTTTCAATAATATCGAAGGCTAACACCTACGGATTTTTGACCAAGAAATGGTCTCCACCAGAAATCCAAGAATGTGATCTACGACAAGGAAACATATGTGGGGTGAGGTGTATGAGCCTCTGGTCGACGATCAATGGCCACACAACCCCCATTTTGCCGAAAATAGCCATGAATGACCATTTTCAATAATACCGAAGGCTAACACGTACGAGTTTTTAACCAAGAAATGGTTTCCACCAGAAATCCAAGAATGTAATCTATGGCAAGGAAACATATGTGGGGTGAGGTTTATGAGCCTCTAGTCGATGATAAATGGCCACACAACCCCCATTTTTTATGAAAATAGCCATGAGCGACCTTGAAAATAGCCATGAGCGACCATTTTCAATAATACTAGAGGCTAACACCTACGGATTTTAGACCAAGAAATGGTCTCCACCAGAAATCCAAGAATGTGATCTATGGCAAGGAAACATATGTGGGGTGAGGTGTATGAGCGTCTGGTCGATGATCAATGGCCACACAACCCCCATTTTTGTCGAAAATAGCCATGAACGACCATTTTCAATAATACCGAAGGCTAACACCTACGGATTTTTGACCAAGAAATGGTCTCCACCAGAAATCCAAGAATGTGATCTATGGCAAGGAAACATATGTGGGGTGAGGTGTATGAGCCTCTAGTCGATGATCAATGGCCACACAACCCCCATTTTTGTCGAAAATAGCCATGAATGACCATTTTCAAAAATACCAAAGGCTAACACGTACGGATTTTTAACCAAGAAATGGTCTCCACCAGAAATCCAAGAATGTGATCTATGGCAAGGAAACATATGTGGGGTGAGGTGTACGAGCCTCTGGTCGATGATCAATGGCCACACAACCCCCATTTTGCCGAAAATAGCCATGAGCGACCATTTTCAATAATATTAGAGGCTAAGACCTACGGATTTTTGACCAAGAAATGGTCTCCACCAGAAATCCAAGAATGTGATCTATGGCAAGGAAACATATGTGGGGTGAGGTGTATGAGCCTCTGGTCGATGATCAATGGCCACACAACCCCCATTTTTGTCGAAAATAGCCATGAACGACCATTTTCAATGACACTGAAGGCTAACACCTACGGATTTTTGACCAAGAAATGGTCTCCACCATAAATCCAAGAATGTGATCTATGGCAAGGAAACATATGTGTAGTGAGGTGTATGAGCCTCTGGTCGAAGATCAATGGCCACACAACCCCCATTTTTGTCGAAAATAGCCATGAATGACCATTTTCAAAAATACCAAAGGCTAACACATTCGGATTTTTGCCCAAGAAATGGTCTCCACCAGAAATCCAAGAATGTGATCTATGGCAAGGAAACATATGTGGGGTGAGGTGTATGAGCCTCTGGTCGACGATCAATGGCCACACAACCCCCATTTTTGTCGAAAATAGCCATGAACGACCATTTTCAATAATACCGAAGGCTAACACCTACGGATTTTTGACCAAGAAATGGTCTCCACCAGAAATCCAAGAATGTGATCTATGACAAGGAAACATATGTGGGGTGAGGTGTATGAGCCTCTAGTCAATGATCAATGGCCACACAACCCCCATTTTTGTCGAAAATAGCCATGAACGACCATTTTCAATAATATCGAAGGCTAACACCTACGAATTTTTGACCAAGAAATGGTCTCCACCAGAAATCCAAGAATGTGATCTACGACAAGGAAACATATGTGGGGTGAGGTGTATGAGCCTCTGGTCGACGATCAATGGCCACACAACCCCCATTTTGCCGAAAATAGCCATGAATGACCATTTTCAATAATACCGAAGGCTAACACGTACGAGTTTTTAACCAAGAAATGGTTTCCACCAGAAATCCAAGAATGTAATCTATGGCAAGGAAACATATGTGGGGTGATGTTTATGAGCCTCTAGTCGATGATAAATGGCCACACAACCCCCATTTTTTATGAAAATAGCCATGAGCGACCTTGAAAATAGCCATGAGTGACCATTTTCAATAATACTAGAGGCTAACACCTACGGATTTTAGGCCAAGAAATGGTCTCCACCAGAAATCCAAGAATGTGATCTATGGCAAGGACACATATGTGGGGTGAGGTGTATGAGCGTCTGGTCGATGATCAATGGCCACACAACCCCCATTTTTGTCGAAAATAGCCATGAACGACCATTTTCAATAATACCGAAGGCTAACACCTACGGATTTTTGACCAAGAAATGGTCTCCACCAGAAATCCAAGAATGTGATCTATGGCAAGGAAACATATGTGGGGTGAGGTGTATGAGCCTCTAGTCGATGATCAATGGCCACACAACCCCCATTTTTGTCGAGAATAGCCATGAATGACCATTTTCAAAAATACCAAAGGCTAACACGTACGGATTTTTAACCAAGAAATGGTCTCCACCAGAAATCCAAGAATGTGATCTATGGCAAGGAAACATATGTGGGGTGAGGTGTACGAGCCTCTGGTCGATGATCAATGGCCACACAACCCCCATTTTGCCGAAAATAGCCATGAGCGACCATATTCAATAATATTAGAGGCTAAGACCTACGGATTTTTGACCAAGAAATGGTCTCCACCAAAAATCCAAGAATGTGATCTATGGCAAGGAAACATATGTGGGGTGAGGTGTATGAGCCTCTGGTCGATGATCAATGGCCACACAACCCCCATTTTTGTCGAAAATAGCCATGAACGACCATTTTCAATGACACTGAAGGCTAACACCTACGGATTTTTGACCAAGAAATGGTCTCCACCATAAATCCAAGAATGTGATCTATGGCAAGGAAACATATGTGTAGCGAGGTGTATGAGCCTCTGGTCGAAGATCAACGGCCACACAACCCCCATTTTTGTCGAAAATAGCCATGAATGACCATTTTCAAAAATACCAAAGGCTAACACATTCGGATTTTTGCCCAAGAAATGGTCTCCACCAGAAATCCAAGAATGTGATCTATGGCAAGGAAACATATGTGGGGTGAGGTGTATGAGCCTCTGGTCGACGATCAATGGCCACACAACCCCCATTTTTGTCGAAAATAGCCATGAATGACCATTTTCAAAAATACCAAAGGCTAACACGTACAGATTTTTAACCAAGAAATGGTCTCCACCAGAAATCCAAGAATGTGATCTATGGCAAGGAAACATATGTGGGGTGAGGTGTACGAGCCTCTGGTCGATGATCAATGGCCACACAACCCTCATTTTGCCGAAAATAGCCATGAATGACCATTTTCAATAATACCGAAGGCTAACACGTACGAGTTTTTAACCAAGAAATGGTTTCCACCAGAAATCCAAGAATGTAATCTATGGTGTGATCTATGGCAAGGAAACATATGTGGGGTGAGGTGTATGAGCCTCTGGTCGACGATCAATGGCCACACAACCCTAATTTTTGTCGAAAATAGCCATGAACGACCATTTTCAATAATACCGAAGGCTAACACGTATGGATTTTCGACCAAGAAATGGTCTCCACAAGAAATCCGATAATGTGATCTATGGCAAGGAAACATATGTGAGGTGAGGTGTACGAGCCTCTGGTCGATGATCAATGGCCACACAACCCCCATTTTTGTCAAAAATAGCCATGAACGACCATTTTCAATAATACCGAAGGCTAACACCTACGGATTTTTGACCAAGAAATGGTCTGCACCATAAATCCAAGAATGTGATCTATGGCAAGTAAACATTTGTGCAGTGAGGTGTATGAGCCTCTGGTCGAATATCAATGGCCACACAACCCCCATTTTTGTCGAAAATAGCAATGAATGACCATTTTCAATAGTACCGAAGGCTAACACATTCCGATTTTTGACCAAGAAATGGTCTCCACCAGAAATCAAAGAATGTGATCTATGGCAAAAAAACATATGTGGGGTGAGGTTTACGAGCCTCTGGTCGATGATCAATGGCCACACAACCCC